>NW_010129417.1:0-4786 GCF_000699245.1 Pterocles gutturalis | reverse complement strand
CAGCAGGAGATGCTGGCCAACATTTAGCTGATCTTTCCAAACCTGACTCTCAGAAACTAAGTTGTCATTTTGGCCCTTGTGCCCTAAGTTCCCACAGGTCCATTAGCCATTTTGGTGCAAGAGCAACACAGACTAGATGTTAACAGGCTTATCTGGGGGCTTTGCCGTTAGCTGCCAGGATTGCCAATATTTCTTGGTTATATAAAGCCCATAGCATTTATGTGATAGCATGATCTTACATGATCTGTGTATCAGATGGTGGTTTCTTGAGTCCTGTAGTCAGTACTGACTCAGGATAACATAGGTTCAATATTATATTTTTTGCCATAACCATGGTCAACCTGCAGGGTTGGATAACATGCTGCAGAGGATTAAGAAAATTGGTTCTACATAATCGAAAAAATAGTGAAGATGACTTTGGGCTTTGTCTCACTCAGAGAAACTTTCTAACTTTTTTGTTTGTTTGATGGTTAAGACTCTTTAAATATGTATATTTTTATATTTGGGAAGAAAGCCTTCAGTAAAACATTTCTATTAATATTTGATGTGAGTAATTTGGAGCTCGGTTCTTCTTTGAAGGATATAAATGGGAACTTTTCTCAAGAGAGATTAGTGGAAGCTGGCCTTGAAGCTCACTGAAATCAGTGAAAGGCCGTGTATTTATGTGAATTTGCTGTTCACTGCTGACTAATTGCAGATTGTAGTAAGAGTCTTATATTGAAAGTAAGAGAGCTGTATTGCTTTCATGTCATTCATGTCACAGAGAACTACTTATTGTGAGCTTGTTAAAACTCTGATTAATTCGTAAGTCTTAGCAATGCTGTAGATTTTATTCCTTTCTACTATGACTGCTACAGACCTGGTGATGGAACATCTGATAAAAACTTGTAGAAGACCCCTGTACTTTCTGTCATTCTTCAGCATCCCAATTTCGGTTCAGTGAAACACTGTTAGTCAGTCCTGGCCATCCATGCTCTTTGCCTTGCCCACAGAACTAGTTCTTTGAAGCCTACTTCTGTAAGAATTTGTCTTTTATTCCAAATAAACCCCTAACTTTTGTCACAATGATCTGATTTCAAGAGGAAACATAATTTGTTGTGCAAAGATGGGTATGTTCTGACTGATGAGTTATCTGTATCAGATAAAGATGTAATGCTGACTTCTACCTGCTTTTTCATTCATGCTGTCATTCTCCCCTGATTTTAATGGGAAAAAAATTATTTACATACAACGGATGAGATCTTAATAATTTTTAAAACTACTTTCCTACTTTTGTGTGTGTCAGCTGGTTCAAAAGTGATGAGGGACAAACAATGAAATTATAAACCTAATTTTCCTGGGAATTGATGCTAAAATATCAATAGTTTATTTCTTCTTTTTGAGGGAGTAGGGAGAGGGTAAGGGGAAGGGCAGGGACTGGAGGGACTGGTACCAGCAAATTATTGGAAAGCCACAGCACAAAACTTGCAGTGATGTATTATTACACATATACAGCATGTTACAAAGATGGCACAGTGTCTTACATCAGGTGTCTGAGACTTGGTCCAAAAGTTGCTGAAAAGCAAAGGGAGAGATTCTGACCCACATTGCTGTGTAGATCATGAGTGGGACGATATATTGGCTGTAGGAGTTTAGTAAAAATGATCCATGTTTCCACATTTCAAATTTATGAATCCAGCCTTCAGTGGGTTAGCTGGACATTATCATGATTTTAAGAGTTATCTGTTTGTCTAAACCCAGTTTACTTAATGGAAGAAAACCAGAAATTTTTATGTATTTTATATGTTCACGGAATGGCTAAGTGGCAGCAAGGTATGCTGCACAGAGAATACAGTCCAGTATTTGGGATACTTTTCTTCGAGGATGCAGGTTCTATTGGCTCTGACATAGATTTTCTCTGTGACCTTGGACAACATACTTACCTTCTTAAGGGCATTTAGGCATCGGAAAATACCAATAGGGGATTTGAAAACACCTATTGTTTGTTAAAATATGGTAATCTGGGCATCTCTAATAAATTCCGAGGTGCTTGTTTGCATCTCTTAAAGCCCAAATACCTTTAAAAAATTGCTTTAGTGGATCTTTTTCCCCTGAGTTAGAAGCCTAGGCTGTCTGTACAGTCAATAGGAAAATGGAGGTAGGATCCTGCTTCCCGGTTGACTAATTCAGAAGCCTCAGGTAGATGCCTAAAATAAAACAATGTCAATCACTGCTCCTTAATGGACTTCTAAAGTAGTCAGGAAATGGCTCAGTCAGTCAAACTGCTTAACAGCTTGCTGCTGCTCAAAAGGATCCTCTCTTTTCCCTCTAATCGTTCCTCCTCACTCCTTCCTGGCTCTGCAGTCTGCTCTTGTCTTCTGTCAGCTCCAGTTTTTATCTGAGCCTTTGGTTTCTTTCTCTCTTCTCCTGTATCCTTATCTGTCAGGAAGCTAAGCCAGTGCAAGAAAGTGAGCAATTCTTTGCTAGTTAATGACCCCCAGAGGGTCAGAACAGTGGTGATGGTGCTGCAGTGAGAGGAGCAGGAGTGTTGGAGTGAGTAAGAGAAGAGGAAACACACGGGAGAGTATGTGACCACCCCTCGCAGAAGCAGCAGTGAACTCTTGGATTGGATTGTCCATCTCATCTGACTCAACACCTCTTATCTAAGTATCGGAGGTCTTAATTTGTAAAATAGTAATAATGGTGTCTCACTTCTCTGTACCTCCCTTTTCCACCCTCTCCAGCTTCCTAGGTATTGGCAGGAGCTGAGACAGCAACTGCAGAGGCTGATTCAGCTGCACACATGCAGATTGCCTGACTGGTGCTTGTGGCTAATGAAGACATGTTCTCCAGAACTGGTGACTTGAGTATCCACTGCAGCTTTTCTCCTTCTTTTAATTTCTCTTACTCTAATATTTGTGCTAATTTCTACTAAACTTTTAGGGATGTAGAACTCTTTCTGAACTATACCTTTCTATCAACTTAAATTGAAATTCTCTGTATCCAAGTCTGAAAATTCTTGCAGGGGACATAATGGACAGACAGGAAAATAAAACTCTATCAGCCTCAATTCTTCTGGAAACCCAGGTAAAATGTACTTTTTAATAAATGAGTGCTGTATCTGATCCATTTTAGCATTCTCTGACATGTCTGTTGAACTTCTCTCCCTTTGAGACTTTTACACAGTAAATGGAATAAACTCTTTGTGTTCTGTAGAAACCCAAGTTACAAATGCCTTTCCCTTCCTACTTCCTAGCAGCATAAAGAAAGGAAGTTCTTAATTAAAAAGCTAATTTCTGCATGTTCCTGAACCTTCTTTTTAAAGCCATCTATTAAGTATCACACAGGAGAACCCTTCGTAGTGCTAGTTAGAAACTCACTGAAAAAAGTGCATAGGAAATGACTCAATTAAAAATACAAAATGCTGTCATACTACATTGACTGAGGAAAACCTTGCCTCATTTGGACAACAGGGAAAACCTGAGTTGTTTGCAAGTGGAAAACTTTACTCATTTCAGAAAAGAAGACAGGGAAATAAACTGTTTGTCAAATGGATGTCAGATCACCAACTAGGGATAATGCCATAGGAGTTGGGAAACAGAACACCTTGAGATTTATCTCATTTCTGCCACAGGATTCAGAAACATTAGCAATGGGCAAGAAAACAGAATGACATAATGAGCATGACTGAAATGAAGTGAGGGAGACACTGGGGTAATCCATGGCAAACAGCTGGATATGACTGAAAGTCATTGCTGTGTGCGAGCATGAGCACAGTATCAGAGAAACACATGTGCCGATTTGTTTCTTGTGTGTGTATCACCCGACAAGAAGGCATGTGTGTGTCTGTCCATTCTGCTGTTGCGTCCATGCTTGCTTATACATGTGCTCTCCCTACTCTGTTGGTGGGATGGGGAAGATGAGCAGCATAAAAGCACTGCCAGTGGGCTGGTCTGATAGAGCAGGTACACTGCCTAGGCTGCGCTTCCCAACGGCAGTGGGGTCATGGGATACATCTGTTAGTAGCATCCATTTCTGCTATGAGGACACATGGTGATGCAATCTTTGTCACCTTGCTTAGATACGAAGATTTTGGTAATTGTTTTATTTTGATGGAAAAATTGTGTAGGCTTCTTGCTAGTATGAAGATGTATTGTGTATGGTAGAGCAGCGTGTAGGAGTGTGATTCAGTCTCTCCTGTCATTTAGTTTGCATGCTGGCTCCTCACTGAACATTACAGATTGCGCTTTCTGTTTCTTGGTTCATAGTTGCCCATTCTGAAATTGATAAGAGTCTGCTCTAATATTTTACTTTCACTATTCTGATGTGGTCTTCTAACCTGTGATTCCTGACAAACTAGATTGTTGTTTCGCTTAACTCTTGCCAGCATCTAATAAACTGGTGGCATAGGGGTTTTCTCTTTAGTGTGGCTTGGGAGCATTGGCTTTTATCAGATTGCAGGCTGGGCTGCCGTGGGGAGGGCTGGCCGCTAGATACCGATCTGGCGCTTCAGTGCTTTGCAGTGGTTGCTGCTTTTATTGAGGTGCCAGGAGGAAGCCGAGTACTCTCTTCTGTATGTTAACGCCAAGACTGTTTTGCAGACAACACTGCTATATTTTTATGTGTCTCTATTATTTGCATACCGACACGCAGGTGTACAGTTGCTGTGCTCTGTTGCTGTTCCGTGGCTGAATTCCAAGTTGTGCCACAGCCTTCAGTGCCAGGTCAGCACTGAGCTGAATCCCTGTGAACAGCTCAGTCACTGATTTTAGGAGAACACCCGTCTGTCCAGCACTTAAGGAGCAGA
>NW_010129416.1:0-14953 GCF_000699245.1 Pterocles gutturalis | reverse complement strand
GACCCACTGCACAGCACCACTGCCTCCTCAGCCCTGTCTCCCCTTGGTCCGTGGACTCATCCAGCACTGCAAGCCCATGGCTGCAGGATCCATCCCATACACTATCGCATCCAACAGCCCCCAAAGCAGGGTATCCATCAAGCCCCCCACATTCTGGTTGCATTGCTTCTACAAGAACACAAACCACTTTGGTGTGGTACCCCCACTCTCCTACTCTCTTTTCCATGAAGGAGCAAGGGAATAGTTACTCAGACCATGCAAGCTGCCCTAAAAACCATTTACACACGGTGCTGTTGCTGCTCTTACCACCATGCCACAGCAATTCCCTTCCCACACTCCCAGAAAGTTCGGGGGACCCAGGTTCATCTCTTGATGTCCCTGCCAACAGCTTTAGCTCCTCCCTGTCTCAAAGGGATGCCCCAGGGCAAGGAACCCTCCCCATCCTTGCCAGCCGCTTGCTCTGCCCCCATCTGAGACAGCCACCCCAAAGGGAGGGATACACTCCTGGAAAATATCCCAGCAGAACATATTCCTGGAAACCGAAGCCTACAGAGAGGCCAGCGTTTCAGTTTTAGGATGAGAAATGCTTTGGGGATTGGGGGGAGCACCCCTCCCTCCCCAGAAGCACCCCTCTGCTTGCTCAGACCTCTTTGGCCACAGTTATAACCTGGGACATGGGCAGAGGCTGGGCAGGGCAGCCGTGGTCAAGCAAAGCCAGATATTCTCACTAATTCATTTCATTAGTTACTGATAAAGTATTTCAGTAATTTTTCATTAGTTCATTGTTCCATTTAAAGCTACAGCAACAAGATTTTTTTTAATAAATCATCTATTCCTATTACAATATTAAGAAATATTTACGCCTCCGCACTGTTTACTTATTAGGCTAAAGCACTCCGAATGAAAAATGAAAGCAGTTACAGCTATCAAACAGGCAATTATCACAATCACGGAAAAATCAGTTCTTAAAAGTGTCAGCCTGCTGCACTGCTCTCCAAATCCTCCGACTCTGAGCAAAACGGCGGTGGCAGGAGCAAACCTTCCAGATGGGAACATCTGTCTCTCATTTCCCACAGGGAAGAAAACACCAGGAAGATTAACGGCTCCCAAGTCCGGTGGAGCCCAGACACAACACATCCTAAAGAGATATCATTCAGAAAAAGACTTGGAGCAACAGCTTGGTATCAAAGATTTTTATTTTTTTTAATGATTATTTTGTGGAGCTCCTACATACAGAGAAACGTTATGTCAGGGAAAAAAAGAGCTTGACTTTCACTTATAGTAAATGCCATGTACAGCGAAAGCAAGAATTGAGTCACCCATGCATGATGCACGGCACTTTCACCATCTCAGCTACTTTTTAGATACAAAGTCATTAAAAAAAGTTGGCTTTAAGGGGTTACCCCCAAAAGGTCTGAAATCGCTCCCTGCCCAGAGCAGCAAGGCCATGGATGGGGTGAGTCGCCCCTCTGGGGTCCAGAGACTAAACACTAAGTTTACTCCAGAGAGTAAAATGTGACCCAATGCAAGGGAAACTGGCGGCTGGAGGACACGCTAACCCAGCCTCCGCTGGCCACACTAGCACAGAAAATCCACTCCTCTTATTAGTATTCTTTAGACTCTGCTGCAGTTTTGGGACCACACGTACGAAGGGCGGCAGGTGTTTGGGCAGGCTCCGTCCTCTCCAGGCACCATGCACACTCCGTGCAGCCCCAATCGAAGCACCGCACACTAAGGCTCGCCTCTGCCACGGTCCAGCAGCAGAGCGGATGCGCAAGCCGTGCAAGATGTGCAAACACTTCAACACCAAAGCCACCAGCTCCACCACCGCTCCACACCCAGCGTCGGCGTATCACAGCTTTCCTCCCCATTTTTGACCTTTCTCAGCAGCACTTTTTAATTGGAGAGGTACCTACCATAGCCACTTGGAAACTCTTGCTATTTCCATTTTGTGGTCTAGTTCTTGCTGCCCATTCAACATCCACCAGCTTCAGCCGGCGTAAGCCCTCTCTGGAAGAGCACCAGCCTGTTGTACAGGGTAACAATATGAAATGCAGTCAATTCTGAAACAAGATCCAAGTTTTGAAAAAAAGAAGCTTCAGAACGAATGCAACTGCCTTTATAACTTTAGACTTTTGCAAGCGCTGGTTTTAAACTACAGTTTCGCTAAATTCTGCTGAGGTATAAAGAAAATAACTTGTTACCAAAAATCCCACAGGTTATATAGAAGAACAACTAAGTACTGTAATTTTGGGAGTGGAAACCTTTTTTTTCTTCCTGCTTACACTAGACGCCATAGAGTAAATAAAGCTGCAACTTTTGTACTTGTAAAATTTTGGGCGACCCAAAAGGGGGAAAACACAGTGGAACAAGCTCTGACTTTTGAAAGTGTTTTCCACCTTAACAGAGACTTTGAGACAGCCTTTAGGATATGATTTTATCTAGCACTCATAAATCCTTTTAAGACTCGGATTGCTGGCCATTTAACAAGCAGCTCCACCCTTCTCCTGCTTTCCAGATGAAACACATTCGCCCTGAGCTCCATTTTGTTACCTTCCTCCCCAACCCAGCCCTATCAGAGAAGCAGCGGTAGAGCCCAGGGAACAGGGTTTAATTGGCATCCTCTTATTACTAATTAGCTCCGAGGGGCTCTCCACAGCTCGTAATGGTCAACAGAAATGCATCCACTGGTTTAAACAGGCTTCAGCACAGCACAGATGCTGGAGCAGACTCCAACCACCCCGCTGCAGCCGGGGGGACCCAGGCCACCACCGCGGCTCCCTGTGCAGGGGCCGGTGCAAGGCCATCTCCACTGCGACCCTCGCCAGGCTTCTCCGGTCACAGGTATGGGTCTGGAGGAGCCGCGGGGAGCCTGCAGGGTTGTCTCACCCAGGGAAGTGTTCCTGGAGGGTTTTGGCTGCCGTGCAGCTTCTCTGCAGTGCATCCTGTGCAAGAGCCTCCTCCATGGACGCTGCAGTTAGAGGTGTCCGAGCAGACACAACATCAGCGGCGCTCATTGCTTTAAACCCATCAGCAAGACCTTGACAGAAGAGATTTAAGCCACAAATTCATCCCACCACAGCTCAAACAACGCCATTTCAAAGTCTGGGGCCCCGTGCCTCCTCAGCTGCCCTACTTTAAAAAAACAGTCCAGAAAAGGGGAATCTGCAAGAAGCACTCCAGCAGCAGCAGCGCTGTGATTTTTGCAGCGATGTTCCGCTCGCAGCCGGCTGAGCCGAAGAGCCGCCAGTGCTGTACAGCGAGGCCACAGCCCCGACACTGCAGCAGCGCCGCTGGCAATGCAACGCAGCCCCCTCCTCCCTGCCCGGCTGCTGCAAAGAGCTCAGGTGAGCGCTGCGAGGCCGGCATTCCCATGGCTTCCCCTGGGGAACTGGGCTTCCCACCCAAGCCCCTTCCTGGGGGATTTTTGCTGCGCCCTGCAGCTTCCATGCTGTGAGTCTGGTTCATTCCTGGAAGCTGGAAATAAAAAAAAAGCAATGGTCTATTCTGAGATACCAGGCTAGCAACCCTTCTTCTTCACCACCTGGTGTTTTATATCCCAGCTCTTAGTTTCAGTAGGAAAAATAAAGTTGGGGAAGAGGAGGTAATTTTCTAGCCAATTCTGTAAGAAATTTAGCAGATGTCGAGAAAGATGATGTTTCTGGGTCAGTGCAGCGACCCAGGCTTCCCACCAGCGGTCCCTCTCTGCTCACTGCAGGATGAATCCTGCCTGTTAGGAACAATCACTTAGGGAGTTTCCTTTGAGAAAAGCATCCCATCCAGCAGGGACCATTTCACTGCCTGGTGCATTTTTAACCCTGACTCCACGCAGCGAAGTGATGGTGCAAAGCCTTGTGCCACAGTGCCAGGGGAGCAGAGATCCCAGCACCACGGCTCCTGCGGCTCCGAGTCCTGCCCATTGCTGAGCCTCTGCTCTGCATTAGCTGCTGGGAACCAGTTTGGTCACACGCAGCACCAGTTCCTACCGGTACATGTACAGGTTGGTTGGTTTGTACTGAAGCTCTCATAGATTGTTAAGATCTTTTTTTCTCAGGTAAAAAAGTCCCCGTGCCCCAGACTGTCACTCCAACACCCATCTGCCTCTGGCACGTCATGGGGGGATTCCCAAGTAGCTCATAACCACGATGCTGTAGGGATCAAAACTGCAGGTAGCCCTTCAGAGTATACGTGAACCAGGAGGAGCATCAAGAAACCCCACGAGGAGCTGCCGCCGTGGACAGAGCCGGTGCGGGCTCTGCTGCCCAGGCGGCCCCAGCAGCGCCCAGCGGGACCAGCACCCACACACAGAGCACACCCACAGAGAGCTGCTGACAGCAAGGTTTACTCGAGTTTTGTGTCGTCAGAGAGCCCAGAAATGTAACACAAGCCTCCTTCCGGAGAGGCAGCCCTTGTGTTTTCACCGCAGCATCCCCAAGATGAGATTGCACCGTCGCAGGGATCCTGCCTCGCCGGGTACGACAAACACGGGCCACTGTCCAGGGCTTGGGCAAGTTCTCAGCCCGGCACTACTCAGCTTGACCAGAGAAGCAAGTACAGACCCAGCTCACAGAAACACACAGCCTACGCGGGGCAGAGCCATCCCAGGGCACCTCGGAGGTTCGTACAACACCAGGTGAAAGGGGAACAGCCCGAAAACCATTACAGGAGGAAACAGCTTCATTTAACATAAGAGGATGAATTCAAAACCACCACAAATTCCCCTTAAAATCATCCAGTAATTAAAGATTTAAGAATTGTAACCTGGTTACTGAAGACGTACAGGAGGAGTCAGAAACTTTAAGTCAGAAACTTTAAAACAATTTCGAATACATCCCTCTCTCAGTCCTTCATCTCCCAAGCCCTGCTGCCTGATGCTTTAGTTCCCACCTGTATAAATCAACCTAAAAAACCACCACTGATCTCAAAAAATAGCTAGTACTGAGCAAATCTGGATTTCTTACAGCATCACATACGCTGCTGAGCATGCGGGGATCTGAAGCAATTGAGTGCTGGTACAGCGGGTCTGGTGTCCAAGGAGTGAGGGTATCCAGCGAGTAGAAAATACACTGAGTTATACAGGAGCTGAGATAAAGTCTATGCACACAAGACAAACCCAAAATACCAGCGCCAGCAGCCCAAGCACCTCTACCAATAACCGGTAAATAATGCCACCTAAAGCAAGCAAGGCCATTTCTTAAAGAAGGGAGAAGATCAAGGCAGAACACCACGTTTAGTCCGTAACAATCAGTTAGACCCCAGAGAGGCACAAGCAGTACCAAGGACACCCAAAGCTATTACCAAAGCCTAAATTAAACCAGAAAAAACCCAAACTGTTTGTTAAGCACAGAAGAGGTACAAGTTCTGACCACCTGGAGAGGGCAGCAGTCCAGAAGCTCACAGACAGAAGGGCTAGTTTGGGCAAAAACAACAACACTTCTGCAATAACAAAACAGAAATCCAACCCAAACCAAACCACCACCCAAGTTCTACCAGAAACCCAAAAATGAAGCAATCAAGGAAGGACACAGACAAACAATCTCCCTTGTGTCCCTGAAGCCATATAATTTGCTCTCTTTTCCAAATACTCCAACAGGGAGTCTCCCTTCTTTGGCTGGAGGCTAAAGAGCAGGAGCTCACCCACTGTCCACCAGCTCCAGGGCTCACGTTCCACCAAACTTTATCCAGAACCAGGCAAGTTGCCCAAGACATCAATGAGGAACTCGGAAAAGACTTGGGAAGTCTTTTTCATCCCCATTATTTACAACTTCCTACAAGCGCAACAGACTGAACCAAGGACCAGACGCATTCGTCACCCCACAGACCTTGCACCGACACGGGCAGTGCTCCACGCACTAATACCCATCTTGCCATCCCATCAACGTACCCAAGGCAGCCCAGACTCGCTAATCACACCCTAACTCCCGCTGGCTCTTACAGAGCATGCCTCATTCGCTTGGGCGCTAACTACATCAACTGCTGCCCAGCTAACAGTCACTCCCAATCCATGGCACACGTAGGAGCCCTGCCAAGACGACAATTCTGCCTCTTACAAACACTCCTCATGTCACTGCACAAATCGCTCCTCCCCTTCCCCCCAAACCCCATCAGCACATGGAAAGCTTTCCACTGTCCCATGGAGATGGAATCATAGGAGCAACACATTTAGGGACAGGGTTTAGAGGTCTTTCAGAGCCTGGTGATGTCCATGGGCACCCACACGCCTTTAGGACTGGGGTCGCTGGTGCAGCGCTGGAGCACCACGAGCCCAGGCATGGAGAGACGGGGATGGACAGGAGAGCCACCAAAGCTCACTACTGCTTGGTCTCTTCAGGGAACAGCCTCAGCAGAGACGGACGCACGGCAGTGGCCATCTGTGCTGTTGTGCCTCCTTCCTCACTCTCTCTCATGGGTAGCAGAGGTGGAGATTTTCCATAGGTAACCTCGGGAGATTCAGTGATGCGCAGGGACCGCAGAGCAAAGGTGTTGGCTCAGCTGCTGACGCACTTGCTTTGAAAGCATCATGCTGCAACACAGCAAAGACTTTCCAACTTGTCATTCTTAGGGTTGCCCTAAACTAGTTACTCATAGCCTCCTCACCATCAACTGGAGCACAAGGGAAAGACAAAGACGATGTTACCCAAGAAGCATAACCACCAAAACTCCAAACCCAGGAAATAAGAGAGTCCATCCCACAAACAAACAAAAAAAACCCCAGCAAAACCCCAAGTTTGTTTTGAACTGCTATTTTCCTCCCTGGTTGCAGCAAAACCTGTGACACGCTGCCTATAAATTTCCTCTAATGACGCAGCAGCAAGGCAGCGACCCATCTGTGCCTGGGCACAGGTGAGACTTTTCAGGAGCGTGTAAGTGCAGCCTGCCTTGCAATTACACTCACCAGCCCATTAGGCAAATTACATTTGCATATGAGAGGATAACTAGAAAGTCAAGAAATAGGCCCTGAAGTAAAATATGTTTTATAACCTACACGTCCCTGGGAAGACGTGGACATCAAGTTTGCTATTCAGCCCAGGGCTGTGTTTTATGTTCATGTGCTCGAGGTTTCCGCTCTTAGTGCTGGTGTATTTTTGAGGACGGTCTCTCCACCACGCAGAGCTGAAGCCAGACAATGACATCTGTGTACCCTGCATCCCCACCTCGCTAAAAATATGCCCATTTCTGCAGGGCTTTGTATCATTTGCAACTTCTGCCCGGCAGTATGCTTGATGGTAGATTAAAATATTATTGGCCCCAGGGAATTTAAATTGGTTCCACTTGGGTTTCAATAAATACTCCACTAAACTACAGAATGATTTCCAGCACCCTAAGAAGGTGCATCGGCACATGCTGCCCTGCGGTATGGGATTACACCAGTGTCCCATGTCACCAAGGACATTCATGTGGACTAAATGATCCCGCTCAGGTGGTCCTGAAGAATTAATCTGCCTGCACGTACTTTTTTTCCCTAGTGAGTGTATGCAAAACAGAGACAACCTAGCTCATCTCCCAGAATCCAGATGGCACTTGCAAACCTTGTCTGTGTATCAAATGTTGTTTTTTAGATCAAGTGTCCCTGGTTGACAACACAGAACTTCACGATGCTATCTTTAGAGATGCTTCTCTGCAAAGAAACACCCTTTGAGCATACGTTACAGGGAACATGCTAATGTGGCAGGGTGTTTTCAGCGGACGTAAATATATCTGCTTCTGGGAGCTCAGATACCCCAGAAGAAGCTGAGCCTGGCTGAAGATGAAGGGTCACCCAGCTCCCCTGTTAACACCAAGCCCCAACGGAAAAGATGCATCAGCAAGTTAAGATTGCAGAGAAAGGTTAACGTCGATCACCGGAGAGATGCAGGATGAGCCCACGGCAAAGTCCACTCACACACGAGAGTTATGCTTACCATATCCTACAGGTTTAGAGATTCTTACCCTCCTTTCCTGTTCATCTAAATGCAAGTGTCTGATAATAAACCAATGGTTTGCTTCCTCAAAGTCTTCATTTCCTCCTCCAGATTTCACGTAAAGATAAAAGCAGCACATGCAAAGTAACTTCTTTTTTTTCAAGACAGCGCATTAATAAAGAACAAAACTCGACAAAACTTTCAGTTCCATGCATTCCTGAGATGCTAACGTTGCCCTCAACAAAAAAAAAAATAAATAGCAGTAGTTGTTAAAAATAATGCCACCACTCCCCAAAAATCCACCACCTCGACTTGTTTTCTGTGCTCCTCAGCTCCAAGAACAAGAATGGGAAAAAGCATGAAAAACCTCTGACCTGTGCACACTCCCAGTAAGCAGCAAAGTGGCATTACAAGTGCCCGGAGAAGACAAAGGCGGCTGCAGAAGCAGAAAAGGTTGTGATCCAGCTCATCCCCAGGATCAGAGGGTGACACCAACAGCAGCGAGGTGGCTGAAATAACCCCTCGTGCCCGCTGCTGAAAAGAACATTGCAGAACAGCGACATCAGGTAAAGCAGCTTCTTTTGAAAAAAGAAAGTGATCCGGGGGTAGCTCCTTCCATATTGCAGGCGCTCACAGTAAACACCATATGGCCTGTTAATTTAATTAGGGAGAAGAAACCCCCGAAGTTTGAGATTTGACTTTGAAGGGTTTAAAACAAGTATGAGGAAAATTGCTCAAGATATTCTATTAGGTTGTCTTGCTAGCTTCATCCATCCTTGTGACCCGATTTACCTGGTGGCTCTCCCCATGCCGCACAGCACCTCTAAGAGGCTGATATTTTTTTAAGAAATCCACTACCAGATGTGCACAACCTACACCGCTGCACCAGCACAGCTGCTTCCAGGAAGATCTGGGTGGTCCCTGCTGGGCAGCCAAGCCAGGACGGGTCTGTATCATGAAGGTGGTACATGCAGTACCCGAGTACTGCAGTTAAACCCATCTCCTCAGATGCCAACCAGAAGTTTTATTTTAAATCCTCCTCACAATCTGCACTGGTGGGCCCCACCCATCAAGGCAGGATGGACCTCAAGGTGGAGGTCAACCTGACAAATGCCAAAGAACCAACGCTGAGACACAACGTCTCAGCACAAGTCCATTCCCCACCTACAACTGTTTGCATTTAGAAATTTCTTGAGGTCAACCAACCAAGCCCCAGCCATTCCCAAAGATTTAATACAGGTAAAGACTCACGGCACCATCGACTTCCAGAGTGGCAACAGGGACTCTCTGCCCAAAGAGGCCACGTTATCAGAATAAAATCATTGTCTGTTTTGAATATATCTTTCATGTGAAAGACATGGGGGAGAGACAGAAATTCCCTTCTCTGACTTGGGAAGAAAGTGAGTCTAGAGCCTTGACCATCCCAAGCATCCTAATACAGTTCCTCTGCTGGTAGGAGCTATTTCTAAAGGCTCATCGTAACCTGAAAAAAGTGGAAAAGGAAAGTTAGAAAAGTCTGTACTGATTTCCCTCTTTTTTGCTTCAATCTGGACAATTCACAGTTGTTAACTGGTTGCTCTGGGGAGAGAGGAGAACACCCGGGATCTTTTCTAGACAAGTTTCCATCTGTGTATCTGTGCTGCCCCAGGAGAGCGTGGCACCACTGCCACGCCGGAGCATGCTGGGAACAGGGCAGATCCCACAGAAGTGCCTGCTGCGGCACCACCAAGAATGCAAAGACACAAAACCTACCGATTATCTCTGAAATACCCTCACAAACCATAACGGCTGACACAGGGCTTTGGTCTCCCGGCAGCCTGCTCCGGCCAGGCAGCAGTATGTAGCACCTCAATCACGGTGCTTTGAGGACCATCGTCCCCCAACAAGCTGCTCGGACAGGAGCTCCCGGCACAAACCTCGCCAGCTGCAACGCTGCAGCATAACCAAACTCCTTGTGCGAGGCCAGCGTATTAGAAGGGAAATGCAGCGCTTCTTCAGAGAGACATACTGTGACCGACCAGCCTCCAGACTCAGACGGGGCTTTGTCACCCAGGTTGGCTGGACCGAAGCACAGAGCAAAGCCATGCTTGATGCCTCCAGCGCGGAGAGGAGCTGCCGCTCTCCTCCATCCCTGCCTGGCACAAAGCAGGTCAGGGCTGCGCAGGCTGATCCCCTCATCAGGGGACATGTCCCACCCGTACTCCTCACTGGAGATGCTTCGTGCTCTGCAGCACAAGTCCTAAGGAGGGCAGTAAGAGATGCGCCGGCTCCCTCTCTCCTGTTCCTACCTGCAGCACTTCTCACCCCAAGGCAAACCCTGGCTGCTCCGCGCCGCTCTACCCAGAGGAGACTTCGGGGGGCCTGGGGTTTCCTGCAACCTGCTGCCCTGCGGATGAATTGCACCAGGAGAAAAATCACATTGTTCCTAGAATTTTGTAACCTCTTTGGCTCCTCTCAACAACTGACTACACTCACAAATTAACAACCCACTTGTTCAATTACTTTTTCCTTTTCCATCCAGGTTGGGATCTGTGTGTCCCTTTAAGAGGTGTGCCACAGCAATATGCCAGAGACCAGCATTTCCTATTTTCTAGCAAAAAAAAAAAAACAAACCCCAAACAAAAACCAAATACCCAAAGTCTAAAGCCCAGCACACTTCTTCCTGCCAGCAAGAAAACCTCCTCTCAGGACACTGCAAAGATTTAATTTACTACCAACTGCCCTCTGGTTATTTTACATTTATGGGGTGGGGGCTGAAGGAAGGAAGAAAGCAGGGAGAGGGTGTAATTAGCTTTGCTTGTAAAACATTCATCCCAGTTGTAACGGCAACTGGAGCCTATCGGGGGCTTAATAGATTTCAGGGTTTTGTTCCTTCTGAGTGCTGAAGCGTCTGCATGGGGTGGGGGGAATAAAAAAGGGAAAAAAAAATATATTAAAAAAAAATCAATAAGTGGATCCTAGTTCTTGCCACAACCCCATATGGAAGTAATCAAGCACAAGGGTGGCAGCTGGGGCCAATAACAGTCACCTGCAGTTGAGGGACGTGGGGGTTTCGGATGGGTTTTTAATGCTAATTTCCTGGAGAAACAATGAGGGAGCGGGCGCGGAGCGGCAGCGAGGGCGGATGAATAGGGACCAGCCGGAACAATGGCTGCACCTGGTGCTGGGAGCAGCGGCACAGAGCCGGCACGCGGCAACAGCGCACGGCACATCTGTTCCCCGCACAATACCCCGCTCCCCCCGACGCTCTGCCAGCATCCTAAGTAATACCAGGGCTTTAAACATCCACAGCTTGCCACGGAGCAACAGGTTTGGGCTGTTTCAGGGCTGCAGCGTGCTCCTCTTCCTCCTGCCCTCATTTGGGGTGAGCTCAGTTGCGGTTATCAATATTTTTGGGGCTTTCTTGGGGTTTTTTTGGTGAAGGAGATGCCTTTGAAAGGGACGGCTATGTAGCATCCCTCTGTCAGGTTGCAGCGTCCTGTTGCTGGAAGGAAAACTGCCTCTTGGCTTTGTAGTTTCCATAGGACCAGAGAGCAACCAAGCAGACCTGCAACAGTCCTGGTTCTTCTATGTGGTCTTCTGGCCCCCTGCGACTGTCCTCCTGCAACAGCACAAGTCCTGCCACAGACACGAAAGGCAGGAGTCCTGCAGCCGGCAGCGTGCCCAGGAAATTCAATACACATTATTTTAAAACCTTAAGCTTGGCTTACAAAAATGCCACTGCCCAGCCCAATAAAAGGCACGATAGTTACACTTTAAAATGCTTTGAAACCTCCGAAATCACTGTTGTCCTTTCAGATGTAAGCCGCCGACACACAATGCAGCGCTAAGGTCAAGGTCTTGCCTCAGAAAATTGCTTGCAGACCCAGGAACCGAACCCAAGCCTTCCCGTGCTGCACTTGAACCACAGGATCATCACTCACCAGTTCTTCCCAGCTTCTGCTCTTGCTCTAAACAGAGGTTTTTCCAGCCATTCCCTGAACGCTGCATGAGTTAAGACAGTCTCCATCATAAAAATAAAAGTTGAACAGGCTTCCAGAGACCCGCAGTGATGCTGCCCTCGGGGACCGCTCTGGAGTGTCTGTCGAAACACATTTCATACCTAGCTTCTAACAGGCAATTGGATATGGAAACAGTCACTAGATGCTAGGATAAAGGCAAGCTTACAATCTAGCCCAGAACACGTAAAGATAAACCAGCTCTTACTATGGGAAAAAAACCCAACAGGCAACAGATTACAACCATCTCCTGTTCAGCTTTAGGAATTAATTAGCCAGCATCGCCTTAAATCTGCTACATACGCCCAAGTCCTCAAATGACTTTATTCAGCTATCCAGCTATACTATAAACATCACACATGCACGTCAAACAAATCTTGCTTTTTGTCCAAAACCCTAAAAAAACAGAGCTGGAAAAAACAAGAGGCCACCTGGCTCGCCCATCCGAGTGCAAAGCCGTGGGAGAGCCCTGCCTCCTGCAAAATGCTGCTGATGGTTACCACGCTCATGGGTCAATTTGGGGACCAAAAAGCTGGTTGCTTTGAAAGCTCAGGTCCTGAAGTCAAACCATGCTCTTTCCCTCTTGCCTACTGTCCCCCAAAGATAACCTCTACAAGCCAGAATCCACCGCGAGTGATGTGTGACAAAGCTCTGTAAAGCAGCACTAAAATAATTTGGGATTTGATCTGACAGACGAGGTAGGGTTAAGAAGTGAAACCTGGCTCTCTTGGGGACACTGGTCCTGTAAGACTAAGACAAATAAAACGGAAGAAAAAATACCCCAAGAGCCCAACCCATGGTTCACATGAGAAAAGCTCCCTTCGCTTTTGGCTTCAGCGGGTTTAAACAAGTCTCTGCAAAAACCAGCAGATGCAACTTGCAAAAATAGCAGCATCTTGGAAGGAAGCAGGGGCTGTGGCTCCAGTTCCTGGGCAGAGCAGAACCCGACTTGGCAGCACTGTTTTGGCCTTTTCACTATTAAATGGAGTTTCTGCTCTTTTCCTTGGGGCATTCTCTGTGTAATAGACTTCTCAGATTAATGATTTATTCTCCTTGCCTTTAGCAATTCTGCTCCTTCCTCAGACCCTTCAAATCCTTCACGTGGCTTACTGCACTCTACTGTTGGCAATATTTGCTCAAATTGCCTTTGCTTCACCCCTTTTACCTTGTTTCTTACACTGGGGGTTCTTAGTTTTGAATTATTTGCAGGTTTCTCTAACCAGTGGATGTGCTGGAGTAGGGGTACCCGGCTGGAGAGGACCGACAGTCATTCAGGTGAAGCCTAGGTAGTCCCAAAAAATCAAACTAACCATCTCCATATTAATAGTGAAAAATCACACCATCCAGCAGAAAATTCTGAGAAATAAAAAGCCTTCACTTGGGTTCTATAATTCTCTCCCAAAATACAACCACCTCTCTCACCTAAACACTCAGCTCATCAGGCACCCCAAATCCTTCCCAAAAACAGAGGAACCTGAGAAGAAAAAAAGTTTCCCACAGGGCTTGAGCAAGACACCAGTAAATTAATTGTTTAATGGCCACATCATGCTGCCTTGATGCCGGCAAAACTTCCGTTTGCTTAATCAGAGCCAACCTGCAAAGAGACCGCAGGAGCAGATGCTCCAACACGCTGCGCTGCGTTCACAAATTCGGGAAGCCTTTGGGAAAGCTGCAGTAGGGGAGCACAGCTCTTTGCTTTTAGATATCGTCATACTCTGTACAGCTTTGCTGGAGATTTTTGGGGTTTCATTCCTCCTTTGTGCTGGTGCACTTTGAGCCGTTGAAGTCGCAGAGCATTAGGCAGCACGCACTCCTGCCTCCTCTCCGGCACAGCAAGGGACACATAGGAGGTGTTTGGCACGTCTATAGAAGCAGATTTACAATATATATCTTTTAAAAGCCTATACCCAAAATGCTTGCATGCCGCAAGAGAAGGAAAACCTTAAGGTGGCATGTGCAGTGGCCAAACCGGACAAGCACCAAACCACAGAGCCGCATAGCACCCTGCCAGGGAGCCTGGCCAGGCTGCACCGCGCTCTCCCCGGGGAATCCCTGGCATTTGGCACGCTTCAAACTCACCCGGACAAAGCAACAAAGTGCCCCAAAGGGAATCATCCTGTACCAGACAGCCTAGAAATAGTCCTCTCCTTTTTTCCCAGCTTGATAGCAAGCGAGCCTCAGGCACATTTTAGCTCCATAAACTTTGGGTGCTGATTTTGGTGCATCTCCTGTGGCTGGGCAGGATTTGTCCGGCACACAAAATGGACTGGGAGTACCATCGTGCAGGAGGTGGGGAGAAAAAGCCTGTAGTATTTTGCAGAGCGCACAGCCGGGGCAGCGGCTCAGCAAACATGCAACAGAGGGATCTTTCCAACAAGCTGGAGGAGCAATTTCAACGGCCGAACCTTCCCAAAAAACAGAGGGGGGGGGGGGAAGGGCAGGTTCAAAATAGACATGCAGGATCGGGAGATTACAATGGAATAAAAGAAAATACAGCAGTCTGCAGCCCGACAGAGAAAATATATAGGGCAAGGAAGTCTGTTCTGGTATCACAAAATTGATCCAAGAGATTTAGATGCTGGTAGCATCAGCCACCGCTCGAGGAGCGCAAAGACAAAAAGGGAGCAGCCTCTGCCACACTGCAGAGCAGCACTGAAAACACAGAGAAAATTAAGGAAATTTGTGAGCCGATGGAAGAAATCTGCCTCTGCAGATTTATACCCCCCCTCCAGCTTCCATATCAGCATGCACAAATGAGAGCAAGGCTAGGCACAGAAGGAACACACATTCTGCTAAAATACACAAAAACCTTCCTGCTTTTCCATTTCCCCAGCAAACACTGAATCTCAGCCTTCTGCTCACAGGGGGTAGGGGGGGAAGAATAAAAATAAGGAAAAAAAAAAACCCTCAAAAAACCCATTCCATAGCAACATAGAGAAAGCACTAATGCACCTCTCCTCAGAGGGAGAGTTTAGTATTTTTTCAGCTGCAGAATGCCCGCACGCAGCCGGCTCCTCTGTTGAAGTTTTCCCCCAGCAGAGCCACTGCAGTCGG
>NW_010129415.1:0-3286 GCF_000699245.1 Pterocles gutturalis | reverse complement strand
GAGGGTGTAGTGAGGTGGGTGCTGGCCTCAGTCTGAAGTGATAGGACAAGAGGAAACAGCCTCAAGTTGTGTCAGGGGAGGGTTAGGCTGGATATTAGAAAAAGTGTCTTCACTGAAAGAGTGCTCAGGCATTGGAACAGGCTGCCCAGGGAAGTGGTGGAGTCACCATCCATGGAGGGGTTCATGAAACATGTAGATATGTTGCTTAGGGACATGGTTTAGTGAGTTAGGTGGTGTTGGGTTGACGGTTGGACTTGATGATCCTTGAGGTCTTTTCCAATCTTAATGATTCTATGACTCTACGATTCTGTGATAATTTGGATTAATATATGGATGCAAAAAAATGTGATATAGAATCTAAAATCTATAAATGGATCACTTTAATATGACTTCTTTTGGTTTGATTGTTTCCCAGTTTTCTGTTTCATTGAACTGGATGGCACTGTTCTGAGGTTTTGTCTCATTAGTGTCACCTCCAATATCCACATCACTTTTTCAAGAAGAATAATTCTCACTGCTGCCTTTCAAATTAATGCAGGTCTTCCAGAATACCCTTGAATGGTGTGTATGTCATCAGCAACAGATACTTTTGGACTTCTGTCCTGGATCTTTAACTATGAGAGTCAGACTAATATTAAAATTACATGGTGATTTATTCATGTTGCTCAATTAATGTTCTGCCATCAAAATTGTGACAACTAGAAAGTGTTTCAGCTTTGGTGAAGATGATGATGGATCATTATGAGGTGGCAGGGATCCTATAAAAGTGATACTGTGAGTTTGCATTGATTTTCTTACATTTACTGGCTTGTGTTGCTCTACTTATTAATTTCTCTACTTTGGTATGTGCCAATGTCTTCTACGTTTTTATTTCTCCCTGTGTTCCTATTCTGTCCAAAAATATTTTTGTGATATATCATCCTTATATATCTCAGAAGTATTCTGCAGGTTCCTACTGTAATTATAGTTCCTGGTTCTTTATAGGTGCTTGCAACATCTTCTGCTACTTAAACCCTGCTTGAATGTCTCTCTAAGGCCTACAGTCAGAAAGTGTGACATTTTGTGACAAATATCATAGAGTCATTTTACAGTAGACAATAGTAGTAATCTGGCCAGCAACATCAAGAAATATATTTTATGCATTCAGACCTAGGATGACTTTTTTTTGAAACAAAATATTGATCCTAGTCATCACAAAAATCTTGTGGATCTTCATACTAGAAATTTCCCTGTGAGGTGGTCAGACTTTTTTAATGCTAGCTTCCCTACATGCTGAAATGATTTTTGCACAACTTCTAAAATACCAAGCTGTGTGTATTATTGAATCCTAGAGCTAAAATAATTTGCACAATTTTCCTATATGAAAAATACTCAGGTGTTCTTTTACCCATTGTCTCTCTTTAATAATTTTCAGCATACAAATTCTCTGCTAACTAGTTTTGTAATTTCACGAAGAATTCATATGAAGATATTAAAAATCCTAATCAACCCACTAAAATACTAAGGATTTTTAAAAATGTCTGGCATTAATGGACACTGTAAGATATGTCTAAATATTCTAAGACATGTATTGTCAGTGAACATTTGTTTTCATATATGTAGTTGCAGTAGTTAATAGAGTGATTCTCATTAATGCTGCTGTAATTGGTCAATTTCCTATTTCCACCATGATGCTAGTTTTTGTAAGTTTATGACCTGGCTTTCTTCCCCTGATTTCACACATAGTGTCAGCTCCTTTTGAAACTAGGTGACAATCAGTGAAATAATTCCATAGGCAAAGAATATTAAAAAAATTTCTATTGGTTTAAAATGTCCACAAAGAAGAGAGAGAACATTAATATACTGAAAAGATTATTTTCAGATTTCAGTCATTTCTTCTGAACCTCTGATTTTTACAGGTGAAAAGAATTAAGATGGTTGTTATTTAGTGTTGAAAAATAGCTCCTGGGCATACCAAGCAGGTAACTGTGTTATGCTTTACCTTCTGCTTTAGTAGCTGTAATAAATCTGAATGGAACTGAATAATTCCATTGACATTTGATTATCCTAAAATCACCCACTTATTCTGAATCTCAATGGAAAAAGTATGTTTTTATTTTAAATTGCAATTATACCACTAGATGTACAAGAAATAATTGCACCGACTAGCCAATTATTCTGACAATAAAGGAACAGTGTATTGAATTTTTGGTTGAAGAAGGGTCATTATGTTAACAGTAAGAGAATGTAGGTTTTGAATTGACATGTGAACATTATCATTCCAAAAGCTTTATTTTGAGACTGTCTTTTTTACTTCTTTGTGTGTTTCATACTTTGGTGTTATTAAGACATAAGAAATCAAATAAAAGTTACTGTGTAAAGTAAGATTTAGAGCATGATTTAAAGTGAAGCAAAGAAAAGCACTCAGAATAAAACTCTTCACTTACTGTGTATACGATGCTTCTTTGCCCCAAACATACCTGTTCTTGTGGTGATTGACTACTAGAAAAAAACAAAAAACAAAAAACAAAAAACAACAAACAATACTGAGGTCATTTAATGTATTACTCAGGGCAGGGGGGTGGGAAGGTAGAGGTAACTTTTTTTTTCCAGTGTTTTTCCATCAGCCTTTTCTGTCAAGTGAAAATAAAAAAAAAAAACCCACACATATGCCTTTTTTGTCGATAGGCTATATATTATTCTCAGCTTATTATGGTGCTCATCTTCCTTATCTTTTGCAGCAGAGATTTCAAACTGTGCAGATATTTTTTCCTCAGCAAATGCTTTTGGTTGCCTGGCAGAATTCTCAGGCATCTGGGTTGGCAGCTTTGGTGTTGTCACTTGTACTGTCTTGTAGATATGCTGCTGATTAGTTCTTCTTGCTGCTGTATTCACCTTTTTGTCATTTATATTGTTGATGTCATTATGCTTTACTAAGTTAGAATCATAGAATAGAATTAGAGAATCATTTAGGTTGGAAAGGACCTTTAAGATCATTGAGTCTAACCGTTAACCTAACACTGACAAGTCCACCACTAAACCATGTCCCTTGGCGACATATCTACACATTTTTTAAACACCTCCGGGGATGGTGACTCAACCACTTCTCTGGGCAGACTGTTCCAATGCTTGACAACCCTTTTGGTGAATAAACTTTTCCTAATATCCAACCTAAACCTCCCCTGGTGCAGCTTGAGGCCATCTACTCTTGTCCTATAGCTTATCACTTGGGAGAAGAAACTGACACCCAAGGTCCTGTGCTCTTCCATTTTTTGATGGAGGCTTCACAGAATCACAGAATCACAGA
>NW_010129414.1:341-559 GCF_000699245.1 Pterocles gutturalis | reverse complement strand
GCTGCTGCTCCTTGAGCCGCTCGTTCTCGTCGTTGATGCGTTTGATCTCAGCCTGGATTTTTTTCTGCTGCTCCTGTTTCCGCTCCAACTCCTGAGAAGGGCGCAGAGGGTCCGAGGGTGAGCGGGCAGGCGGCACGACGCGCTCCCTCCGCTCCTCCCCGAGCAGCACCCGCGGGGGGAGGGAGGGCTCAGCAGCTCGCGTCCCTTTCCGAGGGTGC
>NW_010129414.1:0-207 GCF_000699245.1 Pterocles gutturalis | reverse complement strand
CTTCCGCCCCTCCACCCTCAGCTGCTCCAGGTGCCTCAGCACCTCCTGCGCCTCCTGGTCCCGCTGCTCGGCTCGCAGCGCCCGCTCCACTGCGTTCTGCTCCATCTGCCACATGATGTCCTGCCTCCCTCTGCGAAGGGGAGAGCGGGGGGTTCCCTCCGGCTCTGTCCCACTCCCAGAACCAGAAACGCCGGCACGGATCTCCGG
>NW_010129413.1:0-760 GCF_000699245.1 Pterocles gutturalis | reverse complement strand
TTCTCCTGTCACGGTGCAGGCACACAAATTTAATCAGCTCTTCTAATGAACTGGTAACTGAAAAGGCAACTTTATCTTTTCCTTAAGGTGATTTCAGCATGTGTCTTTTGAGTCAGACACCAAATCAGAATTTTTGTTGATGCCTAGAGTATGTATATGGTGAGGCTGTACATTTACACGTACATATATTTACTTATATATTTACAGAGATATGTAGACATATTTACTTATACATCCTTAAATCATCAGAATCAAATTTAAAAATAAATAAATAAAAAGAGAAAAGGCATTTTTTCCAGGGTCAAAACCTTTAAGATTGTTTAGTCATAGTAAAATCACTCTTTTATTATTCAACTTACTTGAAGTGTGAATGACAGACCAGGATGCAGATGGCTATGCTGGCAGAACTCACTCTGTCTCAGAGAAATTATCTGCCATTTACAATATTCACTGTCCAAGCCTGACATGATGAAAAAGGCAGACACAAAGCTAAATATAAAAGATACATGTTATTCAAACAAGGAAAACTACAGTGGTCTGAATCTGGTAAATATTACCTCCTACACATTGCACCTGCTTTTGTTAGCAGTTCTTTCTGAAGGAGTCTCCAGAGTGCTTCTACTATGTTTTCGTTCCGAAGAACCTAAATGGTCTGCTGAATTTTTATCAGCAGACTGTGACATGACAGCAGATGGGGTATAAAAGTTATGGAAATGATACATATGTTATACATATGTTTATTTCCATTATATTTAACAAT
>NW_010129412.1:37195-45885 GCF_000699245.1 Pterocles gutturalis | reverse complement strand
TGCGCCGGGGCGGTGAGCGGGCGGGGGCTGGGGCTGGATGAGACAAACCGACGCCAGGACTGGGAGCGAAAGGAGCGCGGGGGGGGAAAAGCACTTTTATGGATGGCTAAACGCTGACAAGTCTTCCCGCTGTTAGGATTTCTTCTCGTTTAAGGAGAAGGAAAAAAAAGAAAAACAAAAAACAAAAACCCAAACTGAAACCAACAGAACCCCACATGACACGTTTGGAAATACTTTTCCTTTCAGGGGTTATTTTCTGTTCAAGAAATCCCGCTCCTGGACACGCTCCCAAGCAAATCGGAGCAGAATAGCTGGGATTGGGGTTTGTATTCCAGCTAGAAACGGGGACTCTCTTTTTTTTTGTCTCCGAAGTGAAAACGTTACTTGTTAGCAAGTAACCAGCATTTCCAAAAACAATAGCCCTCGATATGGCAAATTATGAATTATTGTAATTTTATCTTCATGCCTGGGCAGCTCTTAAGTGGAAGGAATTAAAAGTTCGGCTCTTTGGTAACAATTTGGATATTGTGCGGTAACTTTGTGTTTTCCTACTTTGATTTTATGGGTAAATTTACTTGATGCTAGCCAGGTCTGCTTTAAAAGAGGCATTAGTGGGAATAAAAATAAATGACACACACGTGGATGCGTGTGCGCACACACACACGTGTGCTGTTAATTACTTGGCTTTTATAAATTAATGAAAAAAAAATTCGTCCCAGAATAGTCAACTTTTCAGTGCATGAGCTCTCCCTTGGCAGAAGTGGGAAATGATGTGCACAGCTTGGGAATGCATTCAAGCTTGCGGTGGATTGGGAAGGGCACTGCAGATAATGCAAGTTTCAGTACTTTGTATGTCTGATGTGTGTAAATTTGCATCTTTATATGTGCATGTATTTGTGTGGTAGGACTAATCTCATCTTCAGGAGTATAAACTGAAGAAAGAGCTGCAAAATTCTTCCCCTCAGCAATGGTAGGACAAATGTCATCACTCAAACAAACCTCATCCGTTTTAATCAAGCCAGACAGCTCCCTTCTTTCAGATTTGATAAGTACCAGTTGTCTGGCTGGTTCATGTTTGCTTCCTGTTAAAGTGGAGGCTGGGGATGTTTGTGGTTTGTTTGTTGTTTTGTTTTGTTCGTTTTTGTTTTTTTTTTTTAATATTGAGTTAATTTGACATAGTAGCTAAAATAAATGTGCCCAGAAATACATTTAAAATGGGTTGTATCAAGAACGATATCTTGTATTATATTACTGAGTTTGGCAGTAGTTCCCCTTCTCATCCGTCCTTTGCGATGGAGTTAAAAAGATTTTCTTCTTCGCTTTGTTAACTCACACGTAAGCTGATAAACAGTAATTCTGCAAAAATGACTGGAATAAGGGTCAAGTGTTTTTTATCATGAATCCTTATAATAATCAGGATTTGTAAATTGATAGCAGTTGGAGATAGATGCTTTTATTTACATGCAGCAACTGAAACTAATGTGCACAAAGCTGTCAGCTGCACAACTTTGTGAAGAAGTGGGGTATTAATATTTTATTAACACACTTGCCCAGGGCTCAGAGGCATGCACACAGGTGCCAAAATATCTGCAGAAGGTGGGGACGTGTGTAAAGGAGCTGGGTAGCACCTCAGGTTTGGAAGCTGCTGTCATGGAAACTGGTAGCAGTGCCCCATGTTGTCTTCAGGGGGTACAAGAGGAGGCCTAACTCTGAAACAGGAGTGTAGAACTGCTGGTATAAAGTGTCACATAACATTTGGACAGTTAATCCTCCTTTCTCTCCTTTTATTCTTTTACAGACTTTCTGCATCTGCCATTTGAATCCATAGCTATCTGCTGTTATCAGCCCGGGAGATAGTGTGTCATGTAATCCTCTCTCCTGAATGCTAAAGTGCTGTAATTTTGATGGCCAGGCTAATCTGTCTTGATAACGTTTTATTTTTCCATCGTTAAATTCAAAGGACAATGACTACTAATTACAAGTGACCTCTAATCAAAACACTAGCTAGAGTTTATCACTGGTGCTGATACTGGCTAACAGTAATTCCAGCATCAGCTGTGCTAGGCACCTCGTTTCAAAGAAATTGAACAGAATAAGGGGACCCAGAAGGAAAAAAAAATATACATGCTCTGGGTAATTTGTCTGCTGCAAAATATATAGTGAAAGTGTACAGAGATTCCATTTGCTGTGCAATATGCCCCTTACAAATAATAATTACAGGGATGGGGAAGAAAGAAAAAAAAACATAAATGTTTTAACAGAAAACAGCACAGCAAAAACATACATAGGAAGGGTTGTTCTGGTAGACTGCCTGGTTTCCTGCTGCAGGCAGGTATAAAGAATCATTAGTGTTATTGTACATTAACAGCAAAAGATAGTAATAACAATGGCAATTTGAGGGAATCATTGCTGTCCTATTACTGTCTTTGAGAACATTTGTTGTAAGGAAGCATTAGACTCTGACTACAGTATAATAAAATCAATTTTTCAAAAATGTCCGAATTATTTACCATCTTATATTTTGTCTATAATGTTTGAATAGTTAATACTGTGGGAATTTTACAGATGAAGAGGAGAATTACAGAGTCTAGGGCTCTGTGTATTTATTATAGCAGCTGAAAACCTTGCTGTGCTTTTGCAGATGAGTGGATCTAATAGACTGTGGGATCAGAGCCGAGACTGAGGTCCTGCCTAATACCTGTATGCATTTAAATTGAAACGGGTGAAACATCTGCCCAAATTTTAGGCAGATACCTGTGATTTTTAGACAGATCGTTCTACAGGACCACTTGGAGCCTTCTACAAGAACTGCTGCAACATCTTAGACAGGTGTATGGTTGAGCAGCTTGCTTTGAGTTTCAGCTTCTCTGGACAAAGGCACAGCAAGGACATGGTGGAGGTGGACACGGATTTGAGCAGTTGCCCCTACTTAAAAACACAAAACAAAACAGAAGAAGAAAATCTGATAATTAATCTCCATTTTTCTGATACAGCATTAAGATCAAGGTGTGTTTCTGACTGGGAGGAGAAATGCCTTATCTTTCCCACACCCTTCTCTCCAGAACTTGTTTCCTTCCCACTCTTTTTCCTTGTCAGTAGCATCACCATCCTCCCCTCTGCCAAACTTAGCATCATCTTTGCCTCTTCTGTTTCCTCACAGGTCTTGGTACTCCCAGATCTCCCTTGACACTTTTTCTTCATGTTACTTCTTACATTCATACTTCTTTTTGTTTACAGCTGCCAAAGCATTAGTCTACACTGTGGCAACCGTCCAGCTTGATACTGCAACCTCCCGTTTCCCAACAATCTCTTTTCTCCCACCTACGTTCTGCTCCCAGTCAGCATGACCCCTGCCAAAATCTTCTGTCTTTTGCTTTTCTTTCTGAAATGTCTCTGTGCAGACTCCTGTTCTGGAGTCTCTTTATACTCCTGGTCTTTGTTTAGGCTTTGAAAATGTTCCCCACTTCCAGAGTTCCCAGAACTGTTGGCCTCAAACTCGCCATCCACTGAAAGAGAGAAATGAGGAAGAAAGAAAATTAACAGGCCCTTGGGTCATTACAGTTTGTTCTGCTTCAGGCTTCCTTTCACCCTCATTACCTGGCTACAATAGGAGCCAGATTGGCCATTTCTTGATAACAGTTATTCTGTGTTAGTTCGGTCTGGTGGTGTGCTCGGTCATGCAGCTGTGTTGTGAAGAACAGCAGGCAGGGAGCTGGCGGTGGTGGTACCCTTTCTAGAAAGTGGGGTCTGCTGATAGCAAAGCTCCATGTAATGCAGAATCCTTTATAACGCAAATAACCCTGCTGCTGAGGCCAATACATTTCAACAATATTTAATCTTTTTTGTGTGTGTTCTCTTTCTGTGCCTTTCCTTAACAAAAAATCGGGGGTTTTTTTGTTTTTTTTCTTTGAAGCCTTCCTGTGCGGCGTTCCTCATCAGCAGAGTCCATAGTGCTTTTCAAAGGCATCCCTGTCAGGGTACCTGTATGACAGATGCAGAAATCAAGGCACCTGAGGGAAAACCACATTCCCAGAGGCATGTGGCAGGAGAGATCCCACACTCTACCCAGTAGGTGCAGAACTGACCGGAGGCACAAGCAGTTCACCTGGCTTTTCAAGACTTCCTCACGGTTACTTGCTGGCCTGGCCTATCCAAACCTACTTGTCTCTGTCAAATTACTCTAGCCCAGCTGCCAACGTGCAGTTTCTTACCCTGCAGCACATATGAGGTAGCAAATTTATCTCACCAATCAACAGATCTTGAGTTACGTCATGCAGGGAATGAGGCCTCCACAGGGACATCTAGAGTAGAGAAACCAAAATTTGTTCCTGTGCGAGGCAGCAGCCTGCGGCTCCCACGCCTGCCCTGCTGCATGTCCTGCAAGACTGATGCTGGGACCAAGGCTTCTTGGTGGCAACCTGCTTGGGACTCTTGGGCTGGAGGGGCTGCATGGGGCAGGGCTGAGTGCTGGGAATGGAGAGGAAGGGGAGAAACAGCCCTGAAGACATGGGGTATTCCATGGACTCCTGGGGTGAGTTTGCAGAAGAGAAGTATGTTGCTTCTAAACACTCAGGGCCCTATTTCTGTCTTTTGCTCAGTGTTTTTTGAAGCTGGATGTTAGCATGTCATGTCATCTTACATGCTAAAGAGAATCCAGCCCTCATTTTTATACTCCCAGGCTCAAATGTAGGCATATGAAGCCTGTTTAATCTCATAAGCAAGTGTTCTGGTTTACAGAGAAGCCGAGCACTCACATCTTCAGCTGAAGTCACTGGGAATGGCCAGCTGTCTCCTTTCCCCCCACAGGAGGGAACTAGATAGACAAGTTCTTGCTCTTTTTGTTCTGAGTCCTGTTGTTGTGAAATAGCTTCCATAGAGAGTCCAAGCATATCCAGATATTTTTCATGGAAAATGCCTCAGTACTGTTGCTTGGGAGCATTTGCCTGTTATCCAAGGCAATCCCTGCCACTGAATCAGATCTTTACATGGATAAAACACACTAATACTACTGCTTGCCTGTCCTCCACACTCTTTATTTTTTGCGGATCTCCAAGATGTAGGCTCTGTGGATGCTCCACCCTTCCTCCCCCCTGCAGGGTTTCACAAGCCATTCAGGGCTCAATTAGCAGAGATTACTGCGGATGTTCATGCAGGAGAGCCTATATGTCAATCTTATTGCATTAGCAATTTCCCACAGTGATGCACAATGAAAGCCTTTTAGGAAAAACAGATTTGAATGTGATATGGTTTGAACACAATGAAATGCTAATGCGATTCCATGGAAAACTGCTAACATGATGTATATGGAAGGCCTTCTGTGTGTGAAACATATCCCCCCCATGTGCAGTTGGCCAGGCTTTCTCACCTGGGAGGATGGAGAGGTGGCCAGCAGTCCTGCTGCCCCTCTCCAGGCCTGCTGTCAGTCAGAGAGGAAGCACTTCCTGAAGTTCTTACTTTTGAGTATTTTGTTGATGATCTGTTGATCTATATTTCACTTGCCAAGCTGTGTGATGCTCAATCTTCTGCAAAAGATGTCTGTTGTGTTAACACCACAACTGAGTAGGTAACCCTTTAGGCAGACCTCCCAGATGCCTCTCTCTCTCTGGGATCTGGCGTGTTGGGCAGGGAGCCTCTGTGCCAGGCTACAGCTAGGAGTGTGGTTGGGGTGCCCTGTCATCATGGGCTGCTTAGAGTCAACAGCGAACTCCTGGTGTCACAGGTTATCTCTGACATTGTGGCATTAGATAGCTGGCACAACTAGGCAGCTGATCTCAAAAGCATCAGGTGCAGTCCTTGCATGGGGAGAACCAGGTGCCAAAGTTTCCATCACTGGGATCAGACCTCACAGATCTTCCAGCAGGAGCCAGTGTCCCCGTCAGTTCTGTGTATTCTCCCAGGAAACGAGGGTATTTGGCACCATGCTGAAGCTCACCCAGCTGGCCCTCAGGTCTCCTGTTAGGTAGATGGGATGTGCTACCATACAGCACGAGGAGAGCGTTTACTTTAGCCTTTTCCCCTGTGTGCACTGTAAATGTACAACCAGATCTCCAAAAGTGCATTCCTTTCTAACAACTTAAGACACTCAACTTTCAGGATAGGTTCCCATTAGACCTGAGTGTCACATCTTTGGTGAAGTAATTGTTCTTTAGATGTATCCTTATTCACAACATTCTTAATGTCTAACTCTAAGCAAATCCTCCTAAAATGGGTATTTGGGAATGGCTCCAAGAATGCCAGTGATTGATAACGAGGATTACAAGATCTGATTAGTGTGGATATAAACTTTAGGCCAGCAATGAAGCTGAAATTCTTTTCTAGTCCCCTTCTTCCTTTGTGAAGTGTTTGTTCTAGAGGCACTTGGCTGCATGCTTTGTATTAGAGACGAGTCAATGTTTATTTTAAAAGCAGGAATTCTATTTTTTGCGTATTTCCAACTGTTCCATTTTTAGAAACACCGATGGGCTTTGCTACAGTTTCTCTGGGAATGGTGGGTATGTGAGGCATGCAGGACTGACTGTCTATAAAACTGGGATACCCAGAGCCATGAGAAGACATTTTGGTTCCCCAAGGCAGGTTGATGTACCTCCCCATCATATCCCACTGCCTCCTGCCTTCTCCCACAAATATGTCCTCGGAACTCCCCCATGGCATGTGTGCTCCTTAGCCTCTGGCTCTGCAGGAGGAAGGCAGCTGAGAGAGGGGCTCTTCCTCAGAGCTGCTGCTCAGAGCCTGAGCAAGGCCGCCACAGGAAGGGATGAGGCAGGGTCTGGGTGAATGGGTCTTCCTCCTGCCTGTTGGGAGCAGGGCGTGGGGCAGAGAAGAGGATGTATCCCTGTGGGATTGCATCTCAGAAACTTCACTGTGGCCCAGCCAGGGAACACAGTGTGGTTCACTCCGTATAAACATCACAGTCACTGGTTTCCTTTAAAAATTAATACCGAGGAAGGAAGTGCAGTCAAATAGAGATCATAGTGATAAATTGGTCCAGTTTCATATTTTTGCAGACTTTGGCTGTGGTAGTTTTGTGGGGTGCCTTCAAATATTGTGGGAGATTTTTCAAAGGCACAAATCAGTGAGACCATCCAGCCTTGTGGTTTGGGTTTACCCCGAACAGCAGGATGCAGGTAGCCCAGGGCTAAAGCCAGTGTCGCCACATTAGCCTAGTGCTGCACCTGAAGAGAGGGGCTCTTGTACTTGGTCATAGTAGGGGACATAGGATCAGAAGGACTCCTCTCAAGGGTTTTTCCAGTCCCTTCTTCCTCCCCAAGGACAGCGGAGTTATTCTTGAAGAACGCTGTGTAATCTGCACTCACAGACCTCCAGCAGCAGAGACTATCCCAATGTGTATCTATCGTATTCATATGTTCTCCCTGTTTCTTCAAGTGAACACGAAAGACAGATTGCCCCTGCCCTGCTTGCAACAGCCTTTTGCACGTTGGCGTACTGCTGCCATGTCCATGCCCCGCTCCTCTCCCTGTCTGAAGTCACACTAACCAAGGTTTGTTGAAGCATCTGTTGATGTGCTCACCCAGAGCAGTCCTACTGCAGGAATTGGTGCATCCCTTTCCAGGCAGGTGTCAAGGGCACACCAAAAGTGAGCTGGGTACTTAATTTTCTTTTGTGACTGAATTTATGCTTTTTAAGTGCATCCACAAGTGTTTTACCTATGGAGATTTGTGTAGCTGTCTCAAGTTTATATACTTGAAGCTGTCCTTTATATCAAATAAGAATATGTTACTCCTGCCAAGAGAACCTGGATGATGCTGAGTAGATGAGATAATAATTTGATTGATTCCACAAGCTCAGATAAATTGTTTGGAAATCATAGGTGTTTAGGCAGTGGCATCAAATTTTGTCCTTATTTTATCCGGGAGGCAATGAATTCAGTGAAGACTCAACAGTGTGGACAAGTGGCTGGAGAGGGATGAAGTGCTGTGAGATTTGCTCTTTGATATTGATGGCTTCACATAAAGTTCAATGTAGAAGGACTTTCAGAAAAAAGAAAAAAACCCAGAAAATCAGTTTCAGAAGTTTGCATTATTCATTTAAGCTTATAGGAATAAACAATGAGAAGTTGCCAGGGCTGTGTGAAACATGGATAAATTTGAGTCTCAAGTACTTTAGCTCCTATCATTGCAGCTACTTTCAGTTGGAGCAGTCCAGGGTCAAACCAGGAAGAAATTTAGTTTCTTAATTAAAAAAAAAAAAAAAAGAACAACCTTCTTTACATCCCATTTAATTAAAACCCTGGGTGTCAGGTTCTGTGGTTGTGGAAGAACATTGTAATGAATAATTCATTCACTGTATTTTGCTGGGTGCGAAAGACGGTGGTTTCAGATAGGTTCATAACAGCACCCTTGTCAGGTTGGTCCCAAGCACAAGAAGCCCTGAGGGATCACAAGTGATGTCGTGGGTGCCACGAGTGGAACATGAGTCTTTCCAAGTGATTTACATGCATCAAGAGTGACATGTGGACACCATTCCTGAGCCACAAGCTGGTACTGGAGCAGCAGCAGTGGTGGCTGTGCAGCTCAGGCACTTTTTCCGGAGTGAATGGACGTGTGAAACCTCTCCTGCCCAGCTCAGATCCGCTGTGCCTGGGCCCAGGACAAGGTTGCTGAGGTTCCTTGCTCATTTGAGGCCAAAGTATTTGTAACCACAGCATTTATTTATTTATTTATCTATCTATT
>NW_010129412.1:29899-37161 GCF_000699245.1 Pterocles gutturalis | reverse complement strand
AGATCCCTGTAGCGAGTGGCAGTGATGAAGTGACCCGGGAAGTTCTTTGCCGGCCCTGGGTGCACACTGGCTGCTGCCAGCTGGGCACATTTGAAGCCAGCTCAAGGCTTTATTACACAGAGAAAACTTGCATGCTTCTCTGTTCTGTAGGAGGTAGAAGTAACTGAATCAGTGCTAGGTAAAAATAACTAACCAAATTCATGTTCACAGCATTCCTCTTCATGCTGTTTGACTGAAATAATTTTCTCCGTTCCATTTCTGTTGTGATTTAGTCACCGAGCAGCAGACTTAACAGCTGTAATTGTCTCACTACTCCATTTTCCAGCTGCATGCATCTCCAAGAACTGCACAGCTTATGTCTAGACGACCCTCTGAGAAATCTCCCTCTGCGGCCTTACTTAGCTGTTGCAGTGACACCGAGACTGATGATGTCAGCCATTTCCGAGACTGATAGCCGAGGCAGGCGCTCCGAGTGGAGGCAGCTTTATTCCACGACCAGATGCATACACACAGCTGCACACACATGCACTTACACACGTGCAGATACACTTTGGAGAGAGGTTGGGCACTGTGCTTTGACATGGTGGTGTTTTAGGCCTGTTTTCATTAGCATCCATGCGGTTTTCCTTTTTGAATTCTGCATAAGGCTTAGAGTAGAATGTAACAAGGACTGGTACAATTCCTTTGGTACAGTGGCCCCTGGGAAGTGAATTAGAGGAGAACTTCATCAGCATGTTGGCCTTCACAGACATTGTGTTGAGGGATGATGTGAAGCTTTCCCAATTCAGTGGATCCTTTTTACATTAAGCAAAATCTAAAATTCTCCAAATCTTTCCATAGTGGAGGGATCAGGATGCTGCCACGTGGCTCTATGCAGACTTCTTATTAGGAGTGACCCCTCGTCCCTGCTAACTCCTGAATCATGCACAAGAATTATCTGGGAGAGTGCCACTGGCACAACCCAAAACCGTTCCAGATACTGTGATAATAATTTATCTTGTAGATGAACAAGCTCCCATGCTCTAAAATGTTCCCTAGCACTAATGTGGCCATAGCTAAGGTAGGCACCCTATGTTTAGAGAGAATAGAGCAAGTGAACTGAGCTGAAGCATTTCCAGTCCCACCTTCTCCTGCTCCTGCAGATCACAGAAATGAAAGGGTGCATCCATGCTCACATGCCATATGTCTTCTGTCTCTCCCCTAAAGCAAGCTTCAGTTCTTAGGCTGAGCTTGGCAATGGTATAAAGAGTTACAGCATGGATTTACAGCATGTAAGATTGACCGTGTTTGGTCTTGACCAGTCACTTACCTGACAGATAGACAAAGCCTTCCTTGTAGTCCCAGAGGAGGGAATCATGTTAAGGATGTACTCTGAATGATGCCTGACTCGTACTGACAACAGTGCATCATATTGGCTCTGAGGGAGATAGAGGCAGCTAGACCAGAACTTCCATGGCCCAGGGCTTGATATGTGTGGTGGGGTTATGGATCAAAACTATAACACTTCCCTCTCCCCATGCCATTCTCAAGCAATGGGCATTAAGAAACGTGATGGATTATCAGCACAGAAAACACATCCATCATGTTTTTGAAATGGTTCAGTGCTGGAAGTTTCCAGTTGGGTAGGCAAGTTGCCTATTACAAAAGGCATACAGCTTAAGCAACTACTGTCCTGAAAGATTGCTAAAATTAAATTGTGAATTGACATCTCTATCATTACAGCCCTGGAGCAGTGTGTCTGCCTAGGTATTTCATAATGGAGTGTCTAAGCCTAGCAACACATGGCTTAGGCTGCTGAATAATATGCAGTATTATGTAAATTAATAGCATTAAACTAGGATGTTCTGATAATAATATTATTTGAAAGCTGTTTAGTTTATTTAATACTATTTATATTTTGTATGTCCATTGAATTCGGGGAAAAAAGATTTTAGAAGAAATTGGGGTGAGTGTGGTAGGAAATTGTGCAATGTACTTATCTGAGGCTACATCACATGGTCTGCAAAGCACAGCTTTTGCTTTTATACACATAGTCTTGGCGACTCTCCCACTAGCAACAATAGTGCTCAGACTCGTACTGATGTCACTGTTGAGTTATTTAATTTGAGTGAACGAGATTAATGTGTTTATTTAAAACCTCGTTCAAAATGGAAAAGAAAATCTCGGGACAATACTTCTACGTGAACATGTATGTTTTCATATCTGATGATTGTAATGTTGCATTAACTTATCAGGGGCAGTTGTTTACACACGCTAATGCCTGGGAGACCCCCTCAGATAAGAAGTGTGAGCCATTTTCCCACTCAGCCTGGAGCAGAGACTTCATACCACTGCAGGTCCTTGTGGGCTTTCATCCCAGGCTCTCCTTGCTTCCTGCTGCTGTTTTCAGGGCTGATCCGTAGAGATCCCAGCATTGTTTCGTTTTCTCACATGAGGATGGGGTTGGTGCCACCGAGCAGTGACAGCAGTGCAGTGGTGGATACTTCCCAGGTTCTCACCAGAACAGTGAGGGACGAGGGACAGACCTCCGCTGCACGGGCTGCCTAGATGGGGCTGGCGCTGGGCTCTGTAGGCTGAGCCTGCTCCCTCAAAGGCTGGGGACCGCCTGCCTAAATTTTATCCACATTATGTTTTACAAGCAGCTCGAGGGTTTTTTTTCCTGTGATAAATCATTCTGAACTTAATTCATTCTCACATGTACCCTTGAAACATTTGGAATAGACTTTGGCTTTGACTAAGAAGCATTAGTGACGATCCCGTTAAATGCTCCAGGTCAGTGGACTTTTACTAATACAGAGTGGGGAAAAAATCTGGAATCTGAAGTTTCTCTTTGTGTGGTGGGACAAGTTTGGTCTGTTCCGTGGAATCAATCATTAATTGCTGAATGGCATGAGTGACGGGATTTCTGCCATGCTCTATCAAGAGCTTTTGACATTTGAGGACAACTGGACATACACATAGATTAATAATGTGAAAATTGCAAAAGGCAGAGCTCGATGTGTGGTGAGTGTCTAAAGCAAGGTATGCCTGCTCTTCCTTCCAGTTTTGTAGCCCCTCTGTTCATATTTTCATGCAGCTTCCTGTCTGCTGGTGCTGGAAATACGAATCTCCTGGGGGAATGGCAGCTGCTGCTGGGGCTTGTGACATGCCAGAGGGTTGCTTTTGCACTTTCTCTTCAGTGGAGCCAAGTGCTTCCATCTCCCTGGCTCTCTGGAAGGCGTTTGGGAATTTGAGCCTCTGCCCTCATTATTGCTGCTCTTGTGGAAGAAGGGAAAAAGCTCCTTATGTATACGTACATGTATCTGCATTTCTCAGGGTGCTGGGTGTCTTACGGGGTAGTGCAGTGGGGCAGAGGAATGGGCATGTGAGCAAAACCAAGGGCTAGGAGGGAAACAGCTCTGAGCAGTTGTTGGTTTTCAGCAAACAGTGCACGTTGTGTAAGAGGCTCTGATGCCCTGGGCCATGTGTGCTTACCCTGTAGCATGCTCCAGAGCAGTGTGGTGCTGAGCATATCGGACTATGCCGAGGGACCAGTCTTTGTGACTTGCCTCCTGTCTCACTATGTTGTAGCTGTGCCTGCACTCGCTGTCCCCACATGCCCTTTGAACTCTTACAACCTCAGGAAACTGCGGAATAATACTGCTTGTGAAGTCCTGCTGCTTCCAACACTGGGCAGTAGCTTTCTGTCTCCTCAGTGGCTGAATATAGGACCTCTCTGGGGGCATCCATTTAGAAGCTGCCCCCGTCTCCTGCTCTAAGTGCCCTGTGTGTAGTTCAATCCTTTGGACCTGGTATGCACAGGGGGTCCATGAAGTATATTTAAAGCAGTAAATAGCTTGACATACAAGGACGTTTTTCCTCAGAGTTCCAGTCAGTGGAAATATGTCATTTTCAGCTAAAATTAGACTGGCTCCAGTTACATTACAAAAAAAAAAAAAAAAAAAGAAAAAAAAAAAGAAAAACCCTCAAGAACTAAACTCTTTCTGTTGGACTTTGTCAGATGTAGCAACTTCTAGCAGAAGTAACTCAGGATCCGTGCAGCACAAACTGTGTCCAAAAGTCTGTGATTTTCATCCAAAAAACTTTGAATTGTTGGAGAGAGCGAAACAGACTGGCTAGGCAAACAAGGTTTTCTGTTCCACATGAGACAATCTAAATAAACTTAAGAGAACAGTGATAGATCTTTCAAAGGCAATAAGGGAAATCTGTGAGTAGCTGAATTTGAAATTAATTTTTCAGTTAATATTGTACAACTCTTGACAGGAGAGTGAGATTGGAGGGGCAGAGAGGGAACTGAAGTAAAAATAGATACTAATTACTTCTATAAAATCTGATATTGCAGATTTAATTTCGTGTAAGATGCTTGAGTTGAACCTACAACTACCGGCATAAAAACACAAAGGTACATTTTCTTTCATAGTAAATATAACCCCAACCCTGCAACAATTCCCCTAGTGCATTAAACTCTAAACACAAATTGAAGTGACTGGACACTTATGGCTTTTTGAGGTCCAACTCTAAAATGAGTGTGGAGGGCAGTGGGGAGGAGAGGCTTGGACCCAAAATAAACAGCAAAAACAAACAGAAAACCATTGAAAATTAAATACACATTTTGAATAATTTCTCTTTGAAAAGATTTTATTGAAGGAACAATGAAAGGAGCGTGTGAAACTTAACTATGTATTGTGTTTTTATTCCAGGCTTCATCAGCAGTTTCTTGATGTTTGGAAAGTTCTGAGACCCACCCTGTTGGACTACTTGTAACCAGTGCCTAAGACTACAAAATCGTATGTGTGAAAGAATCTTTCCTTGAAGGAAGCATCAGTCTCAATATTGTGGAAATTCCGTGCAAGCCTTGCAAGGCAGGAGAGCGATTTGTGCTTCTGTTGACGCTTGTGTGTAGTCTCTGCTTCTTATGCACTCCAGCACCCCTATCAGTTCCTTGTTCTCCTTCACCAGCCCTGCAGTGAAAAGGCTGCTGGGCTGGAAACAAGGAGATGAAGAGGAAAAGTGGGCAGAAAAGGCTGTTGATTCCCTGGTGAAGAAGTTAAAGAAGAAAAAAGGTGCCATGGAAGAACTGGAAAGAGCTCTGAGCTGCCCGGGTCAGCCCAGTAAATGCGTCACAATCCCACGTTCCTTGGATGGGCGGCTGCAGGTGTCTCACCGCAAAGGTCTTCCCCACGTCATATACTGCAGAGTGTGGCGCTGGCCTGATTTACAATCTCACCATGAGTTGAAACCACTGGAATGCTGTGAGTTCCCGTTTGGCTCAAAACAGAAAGAAGTGTGCATTAACCCCTACCATTACCGGCGGGTGGAAACCCCAGGTAATTATATAATCTGCAAATGGTTCACATCTCTCTATTAGCTCTTGCTCTGGTGGGTCTGGTCTTGGTGTATCCTTCCGAGTTGTGCTCTGAAGTCTGAAAAGGCAGGCTCCATTTGGTGGAAGGACCCTCGGTCTTTCCCTGCCCAGTGGCATCACAGCTCCGGCAGCTGGGAGTAAGGAGCACCTCGCTCTGTGGGGTCTGCATCCCTTTGGACCCCGAAGGTCCAGATCTTGTCCAGGGTGCTGAAAGCGAGCTTCCTCTCCGTGGACATGGGTGTGGGCAGCCCGCTGAACCCTCCCCCTGCAAACTAGTGGCCATTTGCATGAAATCTGGGCACCAGACTATACGTACCACCATGGCTAGATTTGTGTCTCGTTGTCTGAAAACTGACAATTGACTCATTAATCCACAGGAAAAAAAAGAATCACTAGCTCTCTCTTTAGAGTTACAGTAAGGTGGTTTATTTTGTTGTGGATATGAAACCAGGTCAGCTGATGCTTCCTAAAATGCCTGGTGGCCTGCCTTCAGTGGGATTTAGTTACAAGAATGGATAGTTTATGTGAAATAAATCCCCCAAATTCCCATAAAACTTTGAATTTTTCCACTGATGATCCTCTTTAGACTGGACTTGGGCAGCACTGAAAACTTACGAACTCGCTGAAAGGTCACTTAATTGGGCTTCGTGTCAGTGAAACAGCTGTCAAAAAATTATAGTGTTCAGCGTTGACTTCAGTAGGGATCTTAGAAAGCAGGGCTGGCAGACATCTTGAGCAGTCATCCTGTTCTCCTCTGCCTCTACTCCCAAAACAAAACAAATTACCAGGTACATTCCTGACAGATGTTTTTCTAACGAGCTCTAAAAATCCCTTGTGATAGAGGCTCCACAACCTCCTCAGGCAAATGAATCTATTGCTTTGCTATCGTTACAGTTCAAAATGATTTCTAATGTCTGACCTAGCTCTCCCTTGCTGCCAAAAATCACAGTAATTTAATTTACTAATGGATACGGTTGGTAAGTGTACACTTACTATTCTGTGATTACTCTTTGTCTGGCATGAACTTTACTCTGAGGTGACATTAGGATCAGATAAGTGAACTGTGGGATGTTTCTTTTCACACAGATGAAATAAGGGAAAGACATTTGTTAACATTTTTTAAACAACAGGCGCTGCTCCCTTTTCTGATAGTCTTTCCACTGCAGCGGAGCTGTCATTTTGAAGTTGTATCTGAACTGCTGTAAACATTGTCACAACTAAAATTTTACAGCTGCAGTGAGTGGTACTTGTTGTCAACAGTTTTCAGTGGAAAGAGCTGATCTCCTGCCTTGCTAAAATAAACTCTTCAAGAATCTAAGAAAAGATGCTCATAAAATATCCCGTTTTGTGTATCTTTCTCTTTGAAGGCTGCAGTCTTTAGTGTCTTCTCATTTCTTCTGGTGTAACTCCAGTGTAGTTAATGGAGTCTCCTCAGCACGGCAGCTGACAGCACTGCACAGTGCTGTTTTCAGCCCGGGTCTTCTGATCTGCTCAGTGCCAGCTAACAGACGCTAGTACTGGGATAATCCAGCATCTTCTCAATGACTGCTAAAGCTTGTTGTTCTGACCCTGAAACTCAGAAGGATTCAGCTATGGGCATGTCTCTGCCATTTGTCTGTGCAGCAGATTGGCTACATCTGTACTACTAAATGAGATGGGGCCAAGGTGCAGGTCTGAGTATTGCTGAATTGGCAGAGTGCTCCCAGGCACAGCTTTGACCCATGCAGACTTGCACGGGCTAGCAGTTCTCAGGGTGCAGGGGTTAGCCCACAGGAGGGACTTCAGGCACTTTGGACATGACCACATTGTTTTGGAGGTGAGAGTGCAGCTGCAAGGATGCAAGCTGTGCCGTGCCTGTTCTCCACAGGACCCAGGAATTGTTCTTGGGCTGTTGTAT
>NW_010129412.1:24807-29868 GCF_000699245.1 Pterocles gutturalis | reverse complement strand
GCTCTTCTTACGGGGACAGCTTAGAACCTGAAGCTCACAAGTGAGTCACCTCCCTGCTAAAGATGAGGTGCAGCAAGGAGTACAGCCTGCTGAGGTGTGCTGGGGCAGCAGCAGGAGAGGTAACTTACACCACTGCAAGTGGCAATAAGGCAGCTCCAGGCCAGAGGCAGTCAGAAGGCAGTGCTACAAGGAAGTGGTGGTGAGGCAAGAGAAGAAATGAGCTTCAGGAGAAAGTGGTGGCAGTGAGATCACCACAGAAAGGGCTGGGAGTGATTGATCAAGGTGCCGGTCTGTTTAAACAACAGTCCTCTTTGAACTACAGGAAATCTTCTGCATCTTGACTGTTGGTGATCTTAGGCTTATGTGAGATTCTCTGAGTCTCATCCTCTGGAGCTAAAGAATCTACCCATTAAATTAGTCAGCAATGCATTTTTTTATCCACAAGCCAGTATTATTTTCATACAAACGTCCATCTTGTTGGGGCTCCCTTTCCATCGCTGCAGTCTCTCTCACTGAGTGAACCACTCTGTGAGCAGATCTGTTAACTTTTGTTCAGAATGAATGAGTTGTGTCAAAGATGAAAGGACCTCACACTTTCTTTAATGGCCTGGCAGATCCCTAAACCTCTGTAACTAGAGAGCAGTTTTAAGCTCTGGTCTGAGGTTTGGGAGTTTCATTGCCTCTGCTGTGTCCTCAGCCTCCCAGACATGTCCTAGTCTATGCTGACCAATACTGGACAGATTGAGCATAGCTTTTTTACTGCTGTTAGTGTCCCCAGCAGATTTCTTCTCAGGTCTGCTGAGCAGCAGGTACCATTTAGATAAAAGCAGCAAATATTTCCTGTATTTGTGCAACATCCCACTGCAGAGAGGGGCTAGTCCACCTAGTCTAAAGGAGATAGGTATGGTGGTTAGGCTCTGCTTCTCCCTTCATTGTTTTGCCTCGAAGAGCTGGTTAGAAGTTTGAACTGTTTGTTGTCAGGAGAAGCTCCAGTTTCACAAAATTATAAAAGCTGCCTAAACATGTACCTTCTTATTTTTATATGAGAACATTTGTGTGTAGATATTGCTTTTGTCAAGCCTGAGTGGGACTAAGATGTGGTAGCCTCCCAGCTGGAAGACCACCTCATGATCTCAATGTTGGCCATGTGTTTGGTGTTTGTGAATGGCTGTGGGCATAGGGAACAGATGGATCGCACCGGAGGGTAGGTCTCTGAAGCTAGTAAACTCTGCAAAGATGGGCTGATGGGTGATAAATCGCAGTGTGGATGTTGTACCTGGAATTAAGCTGTCAGACAGGTAGTTTGCTTGCTAGAACCTGAAGTCACAGGCTCTGAGCACAGCTGGGTTTCCAGCAAGAACTGTTGCAGCTAAAGGGAGCAGGAGAAAGCCTAGTGCAGGAAAGGCAGTGGACATGACTGCATTTGTCTTCAGTTGATCAAAGATCATCAACACTTGGGCATGCATAGAAGGAAGGATCCACCCCTGGCTCTCAGTGGAGAATAGCAGGTAGAAGAAAAGGACCCCACTGAGTGGAGACAATGCAGGTAAATTACGAGGACAGACAGGTCCCAGTGCACTCAGACACTCAGTTTTGTGCCTCTGGTCACACTTCCTTCAGAGTGGTTGAGTCCTGTAGAGTGACATCTGTTACCAAAAGAACAAGGAGAACAAGGGCCTCTAGGGAAATTTTAGCCACAAACAAGAAAATCTCTGAATTCCTCACCACTACAGAGGCTTTAGCCCTCCAGGCAGCCACAGAGCAGTCAGTGGAAAGATTGAGTGAGGTGGCAAAAACTGTACAGCAGAGCAGAAATTAAGAGTACCCTGGTTTTTTAAAGAGTTCAAGGCTTAAAAATTCCTCTTGCTGACTCACTCGGGGCGAGTCAAAGGCTTTCCCTGGCAAGTGCTAGTCATACATCCACATTCTCAGCTTTCATTTAGAGAAAGAGTTGTGTTGAGTTCTCACAGGGCTGAAGAAAGACGCTTCCTTAGTGGTGGTACCTGCGGTGAGGTGTCAGCCTACCAGTGCTGCTCGGCATTGCTGTAGCACGGCTGTCCCTTGCTCAGCACCTCTGCTGGGTACAAAGGGATCACCAGTTCCCCGTTTTTCAAGGCTGCTGGTTAGAGCTGGCAGGGCAGAAGCAAACCTGGCAAGCATCATACCAGTTTCATGGAGCAGCAAAGGAAAACTCCAGAAGCAGCAACAGCAGCTCACAGCCTGGAGCTGCTCAGAGGAGCATGGGATGGGAGAAATCCAGCTCACCAGAACCACATCTGCAGTGGTGGTGGTGCTGGTCTTGTCCCAATATAGAGCAGATGAACTGAGCACTATAAAGAGTCTACTTCTCTCCACTGCCTATGGAGAGATCCATGAGGGACTGGGCAATGCATCTCAGATGTGAATACCTGTATTGCCTGTAGGAGTCCTACATGGGGAGTCCAGGAAGTCTAAAGAAGCAGTAAAGAAGCAGAAATATGTTTCTGTACCAAAGGACTTAAGAGGGTGGCAACAAAATCTTCATCTCACAGGAATGGGCATATCAGAGGAGGAGGAAAGAAAGTCGTCTCCAGAGCACTGTCCATGTGCTAGCTAGAAACTCATTAGAAATGCATTGGGCCAGGGAAGGGTCTATGCATAGCCTCTTAACAGGTATCCCAGTGCCTGTGTTTTCAGGCAGGTGAGAAGATAACTTTTGTGGTGAACCTCGTGTCATCAGTCCAATCTTTTGTGTGTTTTTAGGGCTCAGTTCTCCAGTTCATGGGCGACTGGCAAATTCCCAAATGGTATATGCCAGTGGGTGGGCAGGAGCGTGGTTTAACCCTGCGCCAGCTGCAGCATAATACTACATCAAGCAAGAAGCTGTAAACCTGCCATTGGTACCAGGCTCATCCTGCTTAAACTGCCTCAGCTCTCTGATCAATTGATGTGCACTGAGAGTGCACTCCAAGGAGGGTGTTCCTACAGCCTCTTCTCATGCACATGTTTTGCATTATCTAGATATTATTTGTTTTATAACAATTATTCCACTCTTTCATTATGCTGGATAAATGAGAGTCCGCTGTAATTAAAAGGTGTTAACTAACCTACCTAAAAATAATTACCTTACCTAGACAGAACTTTTGGGCCCAAAGAATATGTAAAACACGTTCAAACCGTGTATTCCTGTCAGCATTTGTAACCAAGAGTGCACACTGTTATTGTTTCCGTAAGCTAGTAAGGATAGACTGAAAGATTACGTGCTGCTGGGTTTTAGGCCAGAAGAACTCTGGACACTAGGTCAATCAGTACAAGCCTGCTGAATTGTTCCCAGTGTTGGGATAATACATCCTTGTCACAATAACTCAAATTGCCTCCTTGTCTTCTCTGGTGGCTTTTAGATCTGCACACTGGCAACTGGGGATTCATTCTCCTTGCCTGTGTTTAAGGCCTTAACTAAGACAATTAGGCACTACATGCTAGTAACTAATAGAGAAATCTCGGGGTACCTAAATCTCCCATTGTAAGTACTGTTCTCCCCCCATGGACTATGGGGTACTCAGTTAAAGCCTAAAGTTGAACTCCCAGATGCAGAACTACTTAGCAAGCCTCTTTGTGTCCCAGCCTAGAGGCTGCATCTTTATAGGTAACTCACTTAGTCAGGTTTTCTAAAGTGTTTTGACTCCAGTTCCTTTGGGTCAACTTCAGGTTTCTCAATGCAGCAATGCGGTTAACAGCACTGACAGAATGAGGTGTAAGTGAAGAGAGTTTGTGAAGAGAGGCAGTATGTTCTATTAGACCAATTTTTACGTGGGTGAATTTGTGTTTCAGTTTTCTGACCTGCGTTTTTCATGTCTTAACTACCAACCATTGACATTTTCCTCTTCATGCTAGATCTTTTCTAGCTATATCGCAAAAGCTAAATTAGTGTTCCTGCAATATTTGTATTGACATTTACATTTCCTTTTAAATACCCACTGTCTGGCAGCATTTTGAAGTACCTGAAAACCTTTTAAATCTGGTGTCTAGCTTCAGGTCTGTGCTTCCTTCTGTCCATCTGTAAAACACTGGTAGTAAAATATGCAGTGTTTTGTGGAGCACTATTAATTGTTATTAAACTTGTTTGCGGTTTTGGCAAATCCTGGTGATAATATTTCACAAACTCCTGACATGTTCAGTCTTTCAGGAGGGAAGGAATGGGTAATTTTGAGAAGAAATGTGCCACTTGCATTTCTGTAAGAGGGCTTTGTGCACATGCCGTACCTGTGGATTTTATGATACCTTGCTGAAGTCAGGAATGAGTCCATATTTTGTATATGGAATTGCTGCAACTGGCTGCAAATCTGGAAGAAAAAGGTCCAAGAATCAGCTTTTGATTCTTGTTTTTGGACAGGTGTCCTTGTTTCAGCTTCAATGACTTGTATATAAAAGCAATATCTGGGCAGCACGGATTATGCCTCTTTTTAATTTACAAAAAGAGATATACTTTCAAGAGTGCAGTTTTAACCAGATTTTTTCTGTTCTTGGTTTTATTTTCAGTCCTACCTCCTGTACTCGTTCCAAGACACAGTGAGTTTAACCCTCACCTCAGCCTCCTTGCCAAGTTTCGAAACACTTCTCTGCACAGCGAGCCGCTGATGCCGCACAATGCTACCTATCCTGATTCTTTCCAGCATCCTCCGTGCACCCCTTTTCCATCATCACCCAGCCACATGTTCTCCCAGTCACCTAACAGCATCAGCTACCCCAACTCACCAGGAAGCTCTTCTGGACCAGGAAGTCCCTATCAGCTCACGGGTAAGAATGAGCTTTCAGACATCCCGACTGAGGCAGTCGAGGTTCTTGCCAGGGCCTGGGGTCAGGTGCCAATTCTGTGTGCTCCCTACAGGCTGTAGCTACAGATTGAAATGTTGTACTGAATAGATTTGGAATGTGATTTCTTGTGACTGTCTCTTCGTATTATCTCCTAGTCCTTCTGATGGATGCTCAAGGGACTAAGACCTGTAGTCATCCCACTCCTAGAAGTGCCTGGATGAGATTTCATGATTACTGTAAGGGGAAGGTTGAGGAGAGGAGCAGGAA
>NW_010129412.1:0-24776 GCF_000699245.1 Pterocles gutturalis | reverse complement strand
GGCCACCTTCTGCCTAAAGCTGCCCATCCAAACTTCTGATAGAAACCATGGAAAAGAGCACTTGCAACGCCTAAGTTAGGCACCTGTAACAGAGATGGTCAGGGTAGGGACCTTTAGAAACTCCATCAAGAGAGACATGATAAAATGGGGAAATTGTTACGCAGAAATGTTTTTTAATGTATGGTGATCCCACTGACTGTATAAACTTCAGGAAATTAAGGTGTTTAACAGTCTGGTCCAACACTTGGTGAACCCGCCAGGCATATTCCTATGACTTCGGAAAATGTTTCGTCAGCTCCACAGTTCTCACTGTGGGAGATCACAGTGAGGTCGGCAGGGTTATGTCATTCAAATTGTTTGCGTTGTGAACTCCTTACTTAGTACTGCTCTTATTACCTGAGAATTTAACTATGCTTTTGCTGTTAAATATACCAAGAAGGTGTCATGCAACACAGCTGAGAGCTAGCTTTAATATCAAAACATGGTTCATATTCACTTCAGCACTTTGTTGTAACTCTCAAAGAGTTTCAATGATCTCAGCTTTTTCACAAGGATGAATTCAGATCAGAATCTTGTAGCTTAATGTTCTGGCATCTCAACTACAAAGTATTTAAATTCATGTCCTTAATGATATGCCTATTTTGATTTTAAGTGCAATGAAAGCATCTATTTTTACAAGGTATTTGCAGTATTTTAACTTCTTTTTAAGCTAGACACTTTCAACACAGTATGATGTTTTTCCTTCCCTCTCCATTCATTGAATGGATCTTCATTCATTTCTTCTCTAGATTTATGCTTCAGATTAAATCATATTTAGCAACATTGAAACATTTCATCAAGTAGTAGGACTTGTTTGTCTTCTCCTATTTTTTTCTTTCACCTCCATGTAAGCAGGCTGGATTCAGTGGAGCTGGTCCTGACAGGTAAATCAGGCCCGTTTCAACTATGTAATGACTGACTCGTGCATTTAACTGAACTTGGGACCTTGCAAAGCTACTTAAAAGTGGAAGTGGCTCAACCTGAGCTTCAGTATATCATAGCACATGGCATGCTGATAAATGTAATTTGCCTGTGTAACAATCAGGGATGGAAGACTAAAGTAAACTGGAGTTACATCAAGAACCTTGTGTGGGATTGGTGTGACCAAATATAGATGTCAACAATGCAAATTTCTACGTCTCATGCAATTGTCTATACTCTCTCTGTAATTAGTGAAGAAATACAGTCTCTCCTACAACAAGATCTATTGCATCTGAAGGTATATGTCTAAAGTACCTGAGATGCACCATGTCTACAGGTGCCTGGTTTTTTTTCAGTGGGTGTAAGGAGAGCTTATGGTGACTAGCTTAGGTGTAGACATCAAAAAATACCTGTATAACCACATTATATTCCTTTCTGTGACTTGTATTCTCTTCCACTCTTTCTTGATTTTGTTTTACAATTCTAGCTTGTTGCATTTTCTGTGGGAGGGTTATGTCATTTATGTATTAGAAATATCATACAGGGTATGAAATTCCTAAATACGGAACAATGCTTAAATAGAGTAAATTTCCTGTGCAATACTTACTTGGAAGATGCAATGGTTGTCTTACCATTGTCAGTTCACATCTGTCCACTCTGAGTGAAGTTGCTCTGTTTGAAGGGCTAGCCAAGAGACCCCAAACACAAGAGGAAATTTCAACCTGGAACTAAATTGAACACTGATCTTCTTAAAGAGACTGTTAGTTCTGCAGGCTTGTATATGGCTATAATTTACACATAAGCCCCCTGACTTTCTGCTCAGATGAATAGAGCTACATATTTTTAGCACTTCTGGAGAATGTTGGCATTTTTCGCTATGAAAATGAAGTCCCTTTTTCTTTGGCTATCTAAAGACTCCTGTCTTTCTTGAGAACCCCCACGGTAGAGTGACCTTCTGTTTTCTAGCTTACTGTGCCATAAATGAAACAAATCAGGACCTGGGCAGGCTATGCATTGATACTTTTTCTCCATATTTTTTCATCACATCCATTGCTCTTTGATGGGAGACTGAACAAACTAGAAGAGGGCCAGCCTTCACATGTAGAACAGAGGTAAAAAGGACAAATCTGGAGGGAGTTTTGACAAGTTTGATATTAAGAGTATAAAGGCTTCCCATAGGCTTTTTTTTTAATAGCCTATGAAGAAAGAGAGCTTTCTTCCAGAGGATCGATTAAAGTTATCTTCTGCTCTTAAATTATCCTTTCTAAGTTTTAGATTTGTGAGAGAAGTCTGGAACTGAAGGATCAACCTACATTACTTTCTTAGGGTAACAACTCATGTTAACAGAGAGCTTGACTGGACACCGGTCTAGGCCTGACACACTGTTGTGACTGTCAAGTGCAACATGTCCAACATGACAGCCCTTCCTTCTGTCCTCCCTGAACATGTAATGGTCTTAATCTGGAGACTGAAGGGAGGTCAGGTTCAGATTTGTGCTCTGTTTCCAGCCCTTGTCTAGCTAAACAATGCTTTTCACCAGGAAAATCTGAGATTTTACCAACATATTGATTTAGGTGTCTTTTCTTTCTTACTTTCTTTCTTTCTTTCTTTTTAATAGTGGAAACTCCACCCCCGCCTTACCATGCAAGAGAACCTCCAGGAACCCACAGTGGGCGGTCAATGGATGCAATAGCTGAAAGTCAACTAGTTCTGTCTTTACCCAATGGAGGTAAATCTGCCGATGGAGAAACTGAAAGTAAATAACCATTTGTACTATTCTTCAAATAAAAACTGTTAAGCAAAAAAAATTGTTATTTGAACAAGAAGGTTCAGTAGTCTGTAATAATAGGTTTCATACAGTTTTGCAGTAAGGCTGTGTACTAGACCCATCCATTAGCTAGCAGAATAGGTTGATTTGAGAATTCAGTGAATCATGTGCAAATTTAGAGTTTAGACCTTATTTGCATCCACGGACTATTATAGTTAGAAAGCTATTAATGAAAGCAGACACTGTTATCTGTGTTGTAAAAAAAAAAGATATCAAATGAAGCATGGTGAGGCAGTATAACACAAGAGCACTATCAATATCAGAACTGATTTCTTTATCACCTTCAGTTCTGGGTTTCAAGTACTTTAGAGCCTTGTGGTTGGGACCTTTCTTACTGCCATCTCGTATAAATGTTACATTACTGGCTGGCTAGAAAAGAAAAGGACATGTTCTAGTGAAGTACAAAGATTTTTACAGAAGGCCAAACTCTTTGTCGTTATATAAGAATGCTTTAGTGGGAGAGGGCATGGGTGGTCAGAGTAGTAGGGTCTGGGATCCTCCTCTCTGCGCTCAAAGCAACTTCATGACCTCTCCAGCATGGTCTCCATTACCTTGAGAGTAGTAGCGGCAGGTGATGCCTCCACCACTCAAAGCCCATTGCTGCAGAGCAGCAAGGGGAAGTGGAGTTCCTCTTCTGGATTTCCCTTTGGCTTCCTGCTACTGCAAAGGAAAAATCACCATTGTTCTTTTAGTCCAGCATATCGTAGTCCTAAACAAATGTCCTTCATGGCATGAGGACTGAACACTGGGCACATACATGCACATTAAAAAAAATAATGCCAGCCTTCTGAAACAGTGAGGAACATGTGTGTATCACAGAACTGGAGGAGAAGGAAGATGAGGGTAATAGTGCTGATTACGGATGGGTACACAATGGCCAGATAATAACTAGTTACTAGACACCAATACTTTTAAATAAATTGCCAAGATACTTTAATCTCTTTACTGTAGTTTACCATTCCTGATTACTGCTCTAGGGAATATTAGTTGGCAGCTTATTAAAGGTTATGCACAGAGGTGCTCTGGGGGCAAGAGGTCTCACATGCCTGTGGCGTGCAGGCAGGATAAGATTTCCCACTAATTCCTGTAGGACGAATGAGTCTCAGAGATTCTGTTACATTTTTGAGTCTTTCTCGGTGTCTGAGTTAGAAAACCTGGACAGGGGTAGATCCGAAAGAAATGACCTTGCTGACATTTCTGCTTATGGTCCCACATGGAAACAGAAAGCCCCAAAGCATGCAAAAAATTGGGGGGAGTGATTGATTACTTCTGAACTTCAGAGTTTTGTATTGGGCTGAAGGCTTGGCTCAGTTTTGACTTCCTTTGAGCCCATCTGTCATCCCTAGGTCCTGCTGGTGTGCAGAGCAGTTGTATCCCTTACTATTTTCAGTGCAGAGATTGGGCCCTGGTTCAGCAAGGAATGTCAGCATGTGCTTCATTTAATGGAATGTAGTTATCACTTTTAAGAGCAAGTGGGGCTCCTCAGAGGCTTAGAGTTCAGCTGGTGTACCAGCCCTTTGCATGTTTGGGGCTTCAGTTGTAAAATAAAGAAGAAACAGAAGCTGTTGTTGAGATAAAGCGTCACATAAGTGACTCTTTAGATGAAGAGCCAGGGGGGTGGGAATGAGAGGGAGGGAAGAAAGGAGACAGAGAATGGTGGTTTAAAAATATTACTGAGACCTGAGCAGCTGATTAATTTCATTTCCTATAGACTTTCGGCCTGTTTGCTATGAAGAACCCCAACATTGGTGCTCAGTTGCCTACTATGAACTCAACAACCGAGTAGGAGAGACTTTCCAGGCTTCCTCTCGAAGTATCCTTATAGATGGATTTACAGATCCCTCAAATAACAAAAACAGGTTCTGCCTGGGACTACTCTCAAATGTAAACCGCAACTCTACTATAGAAAACACCAGGAGACACATAGGAAAAGGTAAGAGGAAATCCTTTCTCACTGGGAATATTCAGAGCTTGAAAGAACTGTGCATTGCATTAACAAACCTAGCTGATCTGTCAGATGTGCTTGTCTTAAAATCAAAGCTCTGAGATTACTTGTGAAATAGAAGAAAAGCAGCTGATCCTTTTCTGACTGGATAACAATCAGCAGAGTAGCTCCTACAAAAGCTATTAACTTGGCCAGCAAGGAGAAAAATGTTGTTTATAGTTGTGTGTTCTAATTTAGCAGTATGTATTTTCATTTTATTTATTAGAGCTTCTGGCAACTGGGAATATTGCCATTGAAATGCCACTAAAAGGATAATTGCTGGTGCCTCAGGGCTGGTTCTCCTACTACCAAATAACAAAGGGAGATGGATGAAACACTTAGTATTTATTTATCTGAAGAACTCTAACAGAGTTGCCTTTGTAGCTTTTTCCCCCCTGTCAGTCTGATTCCCTCTCTTGTCAACTTTTCATCAGTAAAACTAAGTCTTGGATCCTCCCTCCAGCAGTTCTTGCGTACTCTGCTTCTTGTGTACACATACCCTGTGCGCACAGGATCATATGGTACTGGTGACAAGTACAAGGAGACCACACCTGGACATGTGTGGCTGCACATACTCTGTCCCAGCTCTCTAGGGCTGCGTAGGGCCTGATACTCTCGCAGAACTTCCTGTTGTTCGTGGCAGCGAGTCAGGAGCCCTGTACAGGCCACTTCTCTGTGCAGATGGAGGTTTGCCTGTGCTGGTATATCCAGTCCAGACTCATTATATTGCCAACCCAGCCTCTCACCAGTAGCTGCCTGGGAATGGATTTCCCACTGGGCTAATTAACTCTAATTGTTCCACTCCTATTATCTTGTCAACCTCACCTCATTTCCCAGGCCTAGAGCAGTATTCTAATTGGCTCTTGATAGTCTAGTGTTGAATGACTGAATACGAGGAAGCTCTGAGACAAATGTGACATAGTTTTTACAAACAACAGTGAACCTGTAGGCTAGTGCAGATGTTGTACATCACTCTTGCACTTTTCTCCAGAAGGGAAAGCACTTGTGTTGCGGATGCACTCTTTGAAGCCAGTATGATGCTACAAGTGTCTGTCAGAGTAGTTTGTTGTGAGGGATGGAAATGAGTTGTACAACTAGTTCTAACGTACTTGGAAAATACAGCAAAACTTCTCTATCAGCATAAGCTGTCAGAGGGATGTAGATCAAAGCTGAACCCGGCCCTAAAAGGAGAAGGACAAAAGATCCCAGTTAAAGGTGTCGTTTGAGGATGTTACATCCTGTGACTTTCTGACCAAAAAGAGGAAGAGACAGAACAGGAAGAAAATGGGGTAAATGCTAATGGTCCTCATCCATTCAAATCTGAAGATCTGTTTTCATTGATTAGAAGTCCTTTAAAGTCTTACACTAGGAATCTGCCCAAGGGAAGGGAGCTGGTTGCCCAGAGAGGAGCTTAGTATATCGGAGATCCTTAATCTTACTGCTCTTCCCTCTTTATGCAAATCTTAAACACGTTCAAGTGGAATAGAAGTGGCACCAGTACAGGCCTGCAGAAGAGCACAGAGCAGCTCCAGAAGTGTGTAGTTCAAAGGCATGCTGGACAGATGAAAGCTACTGAAATGGATACAATTGTCACATGTTAACAAGGGAGAAAAAAGAGTGAGTAAACAAGATTAGCTCAGTAGGATAAGGATATGTGATTGAATTGTCATCTAGTGTATCAGCGTGAAACGGTTTCCTGGAAATACCACATCAAAGCTAAAAACAATCCAGAACACAATGCAACATCTACTAGCAATTGGACCTGTTTCAGCAGTCGGACTTCAAGGACAAAAAGGGGACTTCTGATCAGAATCAAAAAGATGTAGATGCTTGGAGACTGCTGCATTTCCAGTTTCTGCAGAGAGCAATGAAATCCCACAAAAACATATGGACACTTGATTTGGTCTTCTACAAATATGTATTCCTTTTTTTGGCTTCCTTGAGGATGCTTGTCTCTGGCAAATGAATACCAGAAGAATGAAAGTACACAATACTCAATATATTCCGAAAATCTAGCCTTTAAAATTTTTCACTGTAGCACTCAGAAGTGTGGTCACCCTAAATCAGTAGCCACACCTGAAGATTTGAAATGTGGTGAACATTTATGTCCTTATCCTTCTCTCCCTACCCTGTGTTCTCACTTTTATCTCTTTATTTCAGGAAGTTGTATGGACTCCATCAAGATCAAGGATCTTTGTGTTTTTAGTCCTTCTCTTTTATCCACTTTCCACAGAAAGGAAAGGAGACATAGGTCAAGTAATAGCAGTCACAATGTGAAACACCCCATAATGTCTGGGGTAGTTGCACTGGAGTTGACGACTGGTCTAATGGAGCTGTCATCTCACCTGTGTTCCCAGTGGAATACTAGCACGTGCTCTGAGCCACACCCTCCACCACTCACATCTAATTTGAGATCTTGTGGGTGTATAGAAGTAGAAGTCAAGTGATGGCTTAAAGACAGACTTTAAGGTTCCCATCTGAGTCACCCTGGAAGTCTGTGGGAGAGAATATTTTTCACAGATTCCTTTCCTACTCAACCTGCTTTTCCCCAAGTCTTTCCCACTTCTGTTTAGAGGCAATTTTTGTCCTAAGGATGTGCTGCTGCCCCTTGCTGTCATGACCACAGAATGATGAACAGACTGGGAATATGTAGCCGGTCTTCTTTGTATGAAAGACAACAGGAATAAAACTAATTACAACTGAATTATTAAAGCATAGTTATCACTAGCTTTGCAGGCAGTCCACTGAGACTCGGTGAACATGTGCATTTGTATGTAAGGGTTTTAATGCCATACCTGGGAACAGAGAATTTTATTTTTATTTAGTGGTGTTTTTTATGAGAACAAAGAACTGAGTTTTCTCTTGGCCATGGGAGGGGTTCATTTCACCTAATCTAGCCATGGGAAGGGTGAATGTCTAAGCATCTTCACAGGATGACTTGGCCCCCTTCAGGGTGTGGTTTCATGCTCAACATTTAAGCAGTCTGGGTCACCGCTGCCACACTTCCACTGATGAAGATCTCACTGCAAATACATTTTCTTTTGCTTTGTTTTGTTTGTTTTTAAGTTTATTAGCTGGTTCAGTTCCCCAGTCTGGAGGGCTGCCCAGTCCCCAGCCATTGCTGCCAGCATGAAAGCAGGTGTGGGTAGAAGCAGCAGGGGCAGGGAACCAGAGAGAGCCTGTTCAGCACCTGCACAGGCTTCCATCGGTTTAAGCTGGCTGTGAGCCTGCACTCTGTAGTGGATGGAGTGAATCATCTGGTCACAGTTCCTCTCATCTTCTATCAACTGGAGAAGGCATCTACACAATTAGCTTACACAAGATCCCTAACTTTAGTGTTGCCAGATCAGGCTAAGATAAATTCTCCCACCAATTGAGGTATATATCTCCTCCCCCTCTACTCTGCCCTGGTGAGACCGCATCTGGAATATTGTGTCCAATTCTGGGCCCCTCAGTTCAAGAGGGACAGGGAGAGAGTCCAGCACAGAGCCACAAAGATGATGAAGGGAATGGAGCATCTCCCTTATGAGGAAAGGCTGAGGGAGCTGGGTCTCTTTAGCCCGGAAAAGAGGAGACTGAGGGGTGACCTAATCAATGTTTATAAATATGTAAAGGGTGAGTGTCAGGAGGATGGAGCCAGGCTCTTCTCTGTGACATCTAGTGATAGGACAAGGGACAATGGGTGCAAGCTGGAACATAGGAGGTTCCACTTGAATATGAGAAGAAACTTCTTTACGGTGAGGGTGACAGAGCACTGGAACAGGCTGCCCAGAGAGGTTGTGGAGTCTCCTTCACTGGAGACATTCAAAGCCCACCTGGATACATTCCTGTGTGATCTGATCTAGGTGTTCCTGCTCCGGCAGGGGGATTGGACTAGATGATCTTTCAAGGTCCCTTCCAATCTCTAACATTCTGTGATTCTGTGATATTTTCATGCAAGCAGTCATCCTGGGAGGACCAGAGTCCTTGGATGGATACAAGTGCTTCCATCTTCATTTCTCCAAGGCATGGTAAAAATTTGAGAGTTAGCATTGGTAAGTCACTCGGGCACTGAAAAATCTAGAAGGAAATTGGTTTTCTTGCTAAAGGTCACTTTGAGAAGGATCTGATGAGTAAGTCACAGTCATGTAAATGCAAATACCTGTTTCTGATGTGGTGGATAAAACAAAATACAGAAAAGCTGTTTTTAAGTATACACCATGCTGTGTTTGAACTGCATGACATAGGATCCTGTAGTAAAAAAATTGTGTGCAGTGAAGTGGATCTTGGTCAGCGTGCATGTGCTCAACAGTGGAGGTCAGTCCTGGCTTCTCCCCTGATTTGGATGTGTAATGCGTAACAGATTTGTTAGTTCTTTGACAGTTTTGATCTATGCTTTGTATATGGCTGACATATGTTTGATAGTTATGTGTGTGTGTATATGTCTCGTCATAAAGTACCACGCTGTTGCGTTAAAGGAGTAAACCAGCCTTCACTGAGAAACAAAGAAAAACATCTGTGCCAAGACCTTTTTCTCCTAGACCAGTACCTTGAAATAGTGTTTTATGACAATTTCCTCTTAATGTTGGTGGTTCCATTGTACAGATAAATGGATATGCACACACCTTACTGTCTTTCAAAGGCAGTGTGTAGGCACTGAGTGTCTGGAATGATCCTGGGCTTGTATGCCCACACCAGTAAAATAGCTAGAGAATTACTGGTATAAAGTGTGTTGTGAACAATAGAGAAATAATACACGTTATTTTTTCTTTTTCAAGGTGTTCATCTTTACTATGTTGGTGGGGAAGTTTATGCTGAATGTGTCAGTGACAGCAGTATTTTTGTGCAAAGCCGCAACTGTAACTACCAGCATGGTTTCCACCCAGCCACTGTCTGTAAGATCCCCAGTGGCTGCAGCCTCAAGATCTTCAACAACCAGCTTTTCGCCCAGCTGCTTGCCCAGTCAGTCAATCATGGTTTTGAAGTGGTGTATGAGCTGACCAAGATGTGTACTATTCGAATGAGCTTTGTTAAAGTAAGGATTCTTTGTTTTCTCTTGCATTTCTAAAAAGGCAAATCCCATCATTTGCTAGCTTTGGTGCAAAACTAAACCCCATGAAATCCTTCCCAAGTGGGGCTTTAGACACCCAACTTGCAAATAGCAGTTCAGACTGTTTTCCAGTATTGTTGTAAACTTCTAGGTGCTTAAAATCAGTAGCTTTTGTGGTCAACCTGGAAATTTCTTAGATTCCAAAAATTAGGTATTCCATAGGCTTTTTGTGTAAAGTAAGAAGAGACTGAATTATGTTCCCCTATTGATTGCATAAAGAGCGCAACTTAGAGGGGCTTAGCAACTTGTAAATATTGTAACATATATCTTAGGCAGTTGTGATCTCTCCTATCGTTACTGGTTTGCAATAGAGCTTGGTAGGTAACTATGGACCTTATGTCTCTGGACTAATTTACAGTCTCAGCATTACTATAGACTGGTATGTATGGTCTCAGTCAAGAAACAACGGGCCCTCCTTCAGCCCCCACTGAGCTTCCTGGGAATTGTTGTTTGCCACCTGTCTGATCCCTGGCAAGAAATTATCTTGATTTCTGATTATATTCACTCTGTCCAGCCGCACTACCAGAAGGCCTTCTTGAAGCAGAATACAAAACCCAAAAGAACACCTGACCTTGCACCTGTTATTTGGAAGAGACAGGAGGCCACCAAAGCCATTACTGCTTCCATGTCTTTCATATCTGAACTTTGCAGTCTGACTGCTCGGTGTACAATGTATCAGTCTTTGTGGGAGTTTCTTAAATCTTCTGAATGGCCTTCTCATCTGAATGAGATCTCTTGACTCCTTTTAGCACTTAGGTTTTACTTCGCTGCCTATTGTAGCATCTAAACCCCAGAGAATGATATTTCAAGACTGTTTACAGATGCGCTAGACTGACTTCCTATAGTGCTGCTGGAGAGAACTAGCAGCGAAGTTCAGCCTGCAAACTAGAGAACTTGCACCACTAGAACCAAGTTGGTCCTGCTAAGTACCCTAAGAAGTGGCTTGAGTATGTCCCTATGGCCTACAGTTTTAGTTCTGTACAAATGACTGAATCAAGCTGTTTGATTGAATTCACATCTAAGATACTACAAAATGGTTTGAGGCTTGAGCCCAGTTCGCCTATGTTCTGCAAAGCAGATGAGTTGAGTCCCATGCAGCTTTCTGGTTGTGAATCTTTCCAGCCATTCTTGGGGACCCATCTCCTTAACTGTCTGAGAGCATTAAAGAGTGCACTGTAACTTTTCCCAAGAGTTCAAGCCAAAATCTTTCTGCCTGTGACCGCACTCTTGCTTTTTTCTTGGGAGGGAACTGACATCTTGTTCACAGGCAAGCATTAGGGGGAAAAAAAAAAAAAAGAAAGCAAGAAACCCAACAAACAGCTTTTTCTTTAATGGAAGACATGAATGGGCATGTTGTTTGTAAAGGCAGTGTAGCCAGTTAAGCAATATTTTCATTATCTCAGCAACTCAGGGGCAGTCTCTTTGATGTGTTATCTGCCTCCATGCCCAGCATGGCAGCAGAAATGGTGGTGCTGATGCACTAAATAACGCTGCTGCCACATTATCACCTTGCTTTGTGGAAACAATAGCAGCCACTGTAGTGCCTCAGGCACCAGAAGACCAGTGCAAGGAGTTATTTTGAACCCTTTCCCATGACCTTTGGAAAATGGCTATGCAAATCTCATCTAGGTTCTTCCTTCCTGGCCTGTAAAAATCCTTTCCCGTACTCAGTCTTTTCAAGTTATTTCTCCCAAGGTGTGACCTCCGGTGTGTTCAGTCTAGGAATGCCCCTGGGTGTTGAATATGAAGTGAACAGAGGAGCATTTTGTCTGTCAGAGCCACACACCAAGAGCCCCCAGGTGCAGTGCAATCCTGTGGCTTCTCCCCCGATTCATGTCCAGATGCTGCTGGTCACCTATAGCCCACAGGACAAGCAGAGCCAAAGGGCTGGAGACCCTTCCTCCTACCCCACCAAAGTCTGAGCTACCAGCTGAGAGGCAGGGATGGGTAGGGACCAAGACATGAGAAACTTGCCAGGACTGTTTCATCTTCTGAAGGCAGGACATGGGACAGAGGGAGGTGAAAGTCATGTTACCTCTGATACCCTTCTTGTGCCCATGGCACAGCTGGGAAGAGCTCAGCCCTTGGGTGGATGTGAGTGTATACTCAGTGAGAGCAGACAGCAGTTTGCATCCACTGAGCACTGCTCATAATCAAAGCAGGATGGCTATTATCCCCTCCCCACAGATGAGGCAGCTAAAGCATGAAGTGGAGAGACAGAGAGTTTCTCCAAGCCAAGGTCTGAATCCAACACCCTACCTCCCACATTTCCCCAGGTCTTGGGGCCAAGTGGACGGCCCAGCAGACTTGGTGGTGCACCACTGCACGAGGCAGCTCAGTGCTCTGGGTCAGGGCTGGAGCCTGGGCTGGAGAGAGCTGTTGCCCACAGGAGCTGGAAAGGTCTGGCTGGAGCAGCAGGACCCCTCGGCTGATCTCCCCTGTGCCAGAAGGCTCATTTCTGGTCTCGCCAAGGGGATATCGGTATCCTCTTCCCACCAGCTGTGCAAAACACCACCACAGCTTTGCAAGTGATTCTCATTTTATTCTCTCATTAAGAGAGCTCCACCACTGGGTTCGTTCCAGCCCTGGGGAAGAAGGAAGATACCTGTGGTGCAGAAGTGATGTAGGGGAGGAACAGGGGGTCCTGCCGTCCTGGCATTTCCGCTGCTGGAAGCTCCAGCTGGGCCTGAGCTGGCAGCGCAGGAACTTTTGGGGAGTTGCCAGCAGAGGGAGATGGCCAGCCACCCGCACGCACTGCTGGGCTGCTTCACAATCAGGCAGGTTGTGCTTGCAACCTGTAATTCCCATTCCTCCGGATTTTCCACCCTGCCAGTTAGCAGAGGTGCACCGACTTCTCTGGCACTTGCCGTTCTGGCAGCTGACTACTTTAAGATTTCACAAGCTCAGAAGTCTGTCTGCACCGATTTAAAGAGTGGCATTTTATGCAAACATTTCTAGAACCATTAATCTTAGGTGCCTGCGAATGCAGGCCCTCTCTAGCCTGATAAATGCTCTGCAGGTCAAAAAAATGCTGCCTGATTAAAAGTACTCTTTGAGCTTTGGGGGGTCCATATCTTACTCTTCTGCTTTCTTGCTCCTTTTCTTCATTAAGTAGAAATTGATTTTTTCAAGACCACTTATTATGGCATCTAGTTTCGGTGTTGATCCTAATTTTGCAGCTAGTCATCTAGAGAAGTGGGTTCTAGCAGCCTCAGTTGTCTGAGATGTTCATCACTCTACAACTTAGGTTCCTTCGGCAGGCATCAGTCTCAATATACCTCCATGTCCTTTTCTCATGACAAGAATATCAGCGTGCTTGACTAGCATAAAGATAGGCAAGGCCCTGCTTCTCTGAGCAGCAGCCCACAAATGAAGAGCCTCATCCTTGCAGGATGTCCTCATTCTGCACTTTGCCCTATGGAAAGCTGAGTTCAGTTCTGGCAGTGAAACAGCCAGTGAGATGCAAGACTTTGGGCTGTGACTTGGATGTCTTGTGTTGCTGTGAAATCAGTCTGCCTGCGTAACAAGCAGACACTGTGCCCGCTTGAGGCACAGGGACTTCTGGTTCTCTTTTCTCCCTACCAGCAGTGCAACCCCATCCTCCATCAGACACTCCATATCCTTTATCTTCCCAAAAGGGCTGGAGAAATTACTGCAGGACTTCCCACAACAGACAGCCCTGAACTCTTGTGGGAAAAGAGGACACGTTCAAGGATAGAAAACCTATGGAAAATACCTATGCATAGGTTAGGTATGGTACTTAGGACCCTTGCTGGAAGTTTCCAGAGGTTCAGAAAAATACCTAGAGCTTCTAGAGTCTTGGACTCATAGGATGCATCTCTACCAATAAATGAAGCAGTGCCCAGGATCGTTCCCAGTCCTGTTAAATTGCTATGACAGAGTCTGGCCTGCTTTTCGTCTGTGCCAGACAGAAGTCTGGCAGACTTTCCTGGGCACGTCTCTGGGGCGTGAACAGCAGCGGCCATTCCCCATGGGCTCTTTGAAGGCAGCCAAGCTCAGAAACAGGCCTTTCCATGCCAGTTGGTTTCAGGACCTGGAAGTATGACTGAACTTTTTAAATTTAATAGTATAGAGTCCCTGATAACTATGGTAACAATGAATGACTTTATAAAAGGAGCAAAGTCTCTAGAGCAAATTATCCCTAGGACAAAGCATTACATTTTGGGAACATGAGTGATAGACTATGTGTAGTTGTTTTAGACTGTCGGCACTGGAGTTATGATTTTATGGTTTGTTTGGTTTTTTTTTAAGAAAAACTCACTTCTTGGTCCTTTGATGCTTTTATAGGGCTGGGGAGCAGAGTATCATCGCCAAGATGTTACAAGCACGCCTTGCTGGATTGAGATCCACCTGCATGGACCGTTGCAATGGCTGGATAAGGTGCTGACACAGATGGGCTCACCTCATAACCCCATCTCCTCAGTCTCTTAAAAATCATCTCTAGAATTCCCATAGCATGGATGCTATTGCAGGCAGTGGCTTATAGGATTTCCAGTGAACAGAAGCTTATATATGTAGATGTATGTAGATGTAAATATATCTATACATAGTCTACTCTCCTTTTTTTTTTTTTTTCATGCTACGTTTTGTGGTTTATAGTTATTCTGATGCCAGTACAATAAGTTTAGAAATTCAGGTATAGTGTATCTGTTCTCTAGTACAAAATAAGCCAAATTCCTGCAAAAGTGTCAAACATTTCCTGTGAGCATCTTCATTCCCCAGCCAAGCCAGAAAACGGTGCAAATTCTCAGCACTTTCATGCAGATTCAGAAACCTGGCTGTAGCTGTTCCTAGTAGGTGAAATTCACCCTTTTGCAGGCAACCAAAGTCAGATCTCTGCACCGTTTATGTCCAGTTTACATCCTAATTTTAGGTCTAAAAGAGGACCTTAGGTGGTGCACAGGACTTATGCATAGAGATGACTTTTATCCAGTAAACTGAAGGACTAAACTGCAATTCCACTCTGTCTCCCTACTGCAAAGCACGATGGGACAACAGATCCTCTGAGGAGCTGAGGGACCCCTGTCTCCCCTAGGATTTGGCAGGAGGAGAGAGTCCTCGGGACACATTCAGCACTGGAGCCTTATCAGAGCATTCTGGACACATCTGAGTAGTCTGATACTCAGTAGCGTACGGTACTGCTGCACTGAAAAGCAACAAGCTCCTAAGAAAAAGAAAAAAAAGAAAATTTTAAATATATGCCTGTAAGTTTAAAAACTTATTAACTTCCAGTGCTTTTTTGCAAAGTACATACATATTGCATATGTATCTGGCATGTAAAGTGAATCCTATCCATTATACAGTATTGATGTAGTTTGTTTTAAAGTTAGGACTGTCTGTAGTTAGACTACTGTGCTGATATCAAGGGTACGTCTAAAAGGGACTTGAACTGTGATTCAGAAAAGGGAAATGAAGTGTGCATTGAAGAACTGAATAATTACTTTATCATTCTTCTGGGAATAATCTCTGTCCTGGGAACAGGAAGCCCCACGCTCACAGGATGCAGTGAGGAGGTGGGAGTCAGCTAGGTCCATCCCCTGTGCTGGGCCAGCCCTCGGGATCTGACAGCAACGCTTGGGTTTGACAGAGAGGGCTTCCCTGCCAGACACTTCGTACATCCCCATGGATGGTTTCTCATCTTAGATACAGGCTTCATGATCTGCAGTGCTTTGCCTTGCCTGTAGAGGATGCGAGGCAGTGTAAGCCACAAACAAGTGAAGAGTGAAAATATGTGCAAAGCCTTTTTCAAAAGCTCCCTGTCTGTGGTCCTTCTGTAAGCGGGGAAGCCTATTGCCCATACTCTCATCCACAGAGACAGCCTTGCAAAATGCTGTTCACCTGGTAACTTTTTCTGAGGAGACAGGTGAAACTCTTACTACATTTTGATGGCCCCCATTACGTTGCTGAAAGAGTAGAGGATTATTTCTTTCCAGGCATAACAGCCCACTGGAAACTGTTTTGCTTTAAGGGTCAGAAAGAGTGATAATTTCTCCAGTCTCACTCCTCCTTAGAAAACACCGAAAGTATCCTGAGGAAAAAAAAAAAAAAAATCTTTTACAGAAAGTTTCTTCTCACACAATGTCTTCTGCTACACATTTTACTTCATAATTACAAGGGAATGCCTGAAATCTTCAGCTACATCATATATGCAAATCACATAACATTCACTGGAAAGACTTCCCATGTGTTTTAGATGCTGTGTAATACCTGTTCCAGGGTGATAACTATGAACAGAGCAGAGGAGCCAGTAAACTAACAGGGTTACTTCCTTTGAATGCACCTTCAGCTGCCTGCAGCATTTGTAGGGCACAGAAGGGTAAATGGTCATTAAAGCTGAGCAGTAATAGCAAGATGTATAGGAAATTTGTATATGCAAAGAACCCTATTCTGTCACCATTTGACTTCAGCAGTGTCAGTGTGGGAGAGGAAGAGCTTTATAGTCTCCTGCAGCAATGAAATCCAGTAATAGTGTTACACAGAAATTCCAGATGTGCCATTTACTGTTTGTTTGGCAGAACACAGAGAGCTCAGCTTGGAAAAACATTTTCCTCAGCTCCCTCTGTCATCAGTGTCACTGTACCAAGGTACTGGTGACACAGTTTTTAGCATGTTTATTGCACCCTTTCTCCAGTAATTTCTCTATGTTTGTTGTGCTCATGCTTTTGATTTCTTAGCACCTGAGAAATCTGCTTAAGAAATCTCTGAACATGAGCCAGCAGTGTGCGATCACGGCCCAGAAGGCCAACCGGATCCTGGGCTGCATCAAGAGGAGTGTGGCCAGCAGGTGGAGGGAGGTGATTCTGTCCCTCTACTCTGCTCTCGTGAGGCCCCACCTCGAGTACTGCATCCAGCTCTGGGCCCCCCAGCGCAAGAAGGACGTTGAGCTGTTGGAGCAGGTCCAGAGGAGGGCCACGAAGATGATCAGAGGGCTGAAGCACCTCCCTCATGAGGACAGGCTGAGAGAGTTGGGGTTGTGCAGTCTGCAGAAAAGAAGGCTCCAGGGGGACCTTATAGCAGCCTTCCAGTACCTGAAGGGGGCCTACAGGAGAGATGGGGAGGGGCTTTTTACAAGGTCATGCAGTGACAGGATGAGGGGTAATGGATTTAAATTGGAAGAGGGCAGATTTAGATTAGATGTTAGGAAGAAATTCTTTACTGTGAAGGTGGTGAGGCGCTGGAACAGGTTGCCCAGGGAAGCTGTGGATGCCCCATCCCTGGAGGTGTTCAAGGCCAGGCTGGATGGGGCTTTGAGCAACCTGGTCTAGTGGAGGGTGTCCCTGCCCATGGCAGGGGGGGTGGGACTAGGGAATCTCTAAGGTCCTTTCCAGCCCTAGCCATTCTGTGATTCTGTAAGGACAGAGCAAATCACCTCCCCTGTCCAGGATCTAGCTCTGTCCTTTATCCTAAATTCTTCCTTGCCTTTTAGACTGAAACCTCCTTCCTCATAGTATAGAGAGAAGCCTAGGGGTTGCTTTTAGACATTCCCAGAGTTGTCTTCTTCCTAGCAGAGAGCAAAGGGGGATGTTCAGAGGCGCATCTGCTCTTGGGCAGCTCCAGAACCCAGTTTCCTGGCAATGCTGCAGAGGAAAATTGGATGGCCAGTGAAGAGAAACAAGTTCTTCTGGGGCATCATTCATTTAATCAAAAGGCAGGTATTGCAAATAAGTGAAATATACTGCATTCTGAGCATGCTTATGTCTCCCCATTGAGTGTAAGGGGGGCGCAGGGTCACTAGCTCCAACGTGGACTGATACATTGCATATATCCAAAAGTAGGTGAGGTGGGCCCCAGAGGAGAGTTAGTGGCTTTCCCAGCCTGTTAATGATGCTTGCTTAGTAACTGTCTGGGTTGTTTAAATAGAAGTTGGTAAATTCAGAGCAGTTTTTCCTTTCCTGTATATTTACTTTTACAGTAATCCTCATACAAATAGGATTTGGTGTCAATGCAGTCCACACATGCATCTTATTAAAGGCAGTCACCTTAATATTTCCTTACTAGTAAGTAAAGAGACATTTCTGGAGCGTGATTCTTCTGACCTATTGAAAATGTCTGTATTAGGGTGAGATGAATTTCAGCAAATTTAACTATTTGCTGAAAGTTGGATTGAAGCACCTGATTCTAGGCAGTCAAAGCCAACAGCCATCTCAGAGTTGTTAGTCTTTGGGAAGGCTGTTATCACTGGGTGAGCTCTTTCTGTTTTGATGACCTCTAGGGCCTTAATGCACTGTATGAGATGCTGTGAAAGTGCACAGCAGCTGACAGCTCTTTTCCAAGAGATGGGGAGAGCTCACATCATGAGGGAGGAGTGGTAACAGCGGACAAGGCAAACAAGTAAATAGGAAGACGATCCCTTCCCAAATGCAGTGATAAAAAGTAAGGCCCGTAAACCATTCATTTCTATTTTTTTGGAACAAAGTCTCTCTTACAGGCTTCTCTGCTATGTGATTTGAGCTCAGTTAAAATTCAGATTTCTCGTAATTTACAGCAATTTAACTTTGTATCTCCCCATTTTGGAAGGAGATTATTTTCTGCTGAAAGGTCTTTGTGAATCTATCAACCTGTAGTCAATTTAAAGCCTTTTAATGCACTCATTAATACTTAAGCTTTGGAATTAGGCTTCCTGAGAGATTTAAAACCACTTAGAGTGAGACTACTTAGTCGAAGGCTGATTTTTTTAAAAGATTTTTTCGAGCCATCAACAATTCAAACTATCTTAAAAGTTTCTGTGGAGAAGTACCATGCATTCAGCAGGCAGCAGTGGGAGTTTAGTCAGGCAGTGGCATAAAGCACATTCATTGTAGACCCGTACGTAGACCACTTCTTAAGTAGCTGAGAGAAGTTTGCTTAATTGCTGTCAGTTCTTCAGAGGTGACAGAAGCAAATCTGGCACACTGACTGCATGGAGCCATTCAGTGGCACTGCTGCTCGGACAGCTCAGTCCCATAACCTTGCACTGTAACAGCTGATTGGGTACAGTATAGCAATGGCCGTAGCATTCACGAGTGCAGTGCATGCTTTGCCTCGCCATCAGAGGCTACGCCACAAGTGTCTTTACTCCTCATGAATATTTTGTGTTTTGCTGTGCTCAGTGATAAGGATAATGTATGAGTAACACAAAGGGGTATGTGGCCCCAGGTAACATCAACTAGAGTTGAGAAAATTCTTTCCATGTCTCCAGCAGGTACTGTGTCAAGACTTTCACCACCCTGAGCAGCCTTCTTCAAGTGGTCCCTGCCTTGAGCAGGGTATCAGACTTGATGCCCTGCAGAGATCCCTTCCAATTTACAATTATTCTGTGGGTCTGAGCAGAGATTCAGTGATACCTGGTTGGTTGCCACAGGCAGGAGCTCTCTCTTAGTGGAGACAGATTCAGGATGAAGCATGTTCATCCTCAGCTATTTCTGCATGAGTTCAGTGCAGGAGAGTTACAAGGTATTCACATTCTCTCAGCATAAACTCAGCACTGCAAACATCTCTCACTGTAAGCATCATTTCCACCGCACATTTCAAAATGGAGAAAATCAGGCATTTGTGACTGTAACTTTATCTGATCTGCCCTTGTTCTTCCTGGCTTACAACATTCACCGTCGCTTATAACGTCTATGAATCAGAAAGTCTCACCAGTGACTGAGGAGTTGCACAAACAGATGGATTTACAGAGGCAGCTTTGGCAGAGGCTTGTTCTTCGCTGGATGGAAATGATTTATGAAAAAGCTTGATTGAATTTAGTAACTTTGAAGGGGTCTCAAGTATATGGACAGTTTTCTTGGCTCATGAGCAACTTTCTGGGGCAGCTGTAGCTTTCAGGAATACTTGAGCACTACATAGTGTTCAGCACAGGAAAGAAACGGTACATCCTTTGTACTATTCACCTCTCCTCTTGACTCTCCATAGCCTAACTTAGTAAAACCAAATACAATAAAGAAAGATTTATGAGTCATAGGTTGAAGCAATTAAATAACATTTTTCAAAGTTGAGAAGTGGTGCCCAGAATATAGATTGATATAATCAGAAATGTACTTAACGTGTCCTACACACTCTCCAAGCCAAAGGGAAGAGCTCCTTGCTCTGGAGAAGCCTGGGGAGCAGGCTGTTACTTGAACATCTGAACCCCAGCCTTTCTGGGTGAGTGGAAACCCCACTGAAGGGGCTGAGAACATTTTTATAGAGGACTTACAGTTCATGGTTGGTTTCAGTGGCCAGAGATGCACTAAGAGGACGAAGGGACTGGGGATGAGGGAGCAGATGACCAGATATGCTCAGCGGTCATCGCTGGAGGTATTGCAAGGCAGCATGTGCTTGGGCAGCTATTGTGTTCACTAGAGCTCTTTACAGTCATAACTAAACTTGTCAAGACCTGTTCTAGGAACAGCTTGGAGTACCACAACCCTTGATCTGGTCCTTGCTCTACACACACACCTTGGCTGAGTGTGCTAGCCTCCTGATTAAGCCATTAGATATGTTGGGGCAAATGGTGTCCCACATGATCCAGGTGGTAGAGTCTGGTGGCATCTGGGAACTGCATTTGCAATATTACCCTCTGCCTTGCTGCAGGAGTAATGAATGAGTTCAGTTCCAGGGCAACCATTCAAGGACACTATAAGCACATCCAGAGTGTGTTCCTCAAAGAAAACTGCAGTCTGAACAGAAACTGCACGACGGAAAGACACAGATTATAGAGTGTTAACCTGGGAATTGCAATACAGCAACTCACTTCCTGCACAGGTGGAAAATTTCAGTGCCTAAAGGGAGACAGAATCAGCAGGGGCCTTCACAGGGACTCCTGACTAGGAAATCACATTTGTAAGAATGGACAAGGAACTAAGAATGGACAAGTGTGCATCCCTGAGAGTGACTAAAAGGTCAGGTCACCAAAAAAAAAGCTTGATAGAGTGGGTCCCATCTTGCAGCAGGGAGAGAAGTTATATGAAGCTGTATGATCTGTGAATAAAAAGCTTCTCAACCTGGAGGCTTCACTGCAGTCACTGAAACAGGGCTTCTTCCTAACGGCAGCTCTGGGAGTACCTTCCTGCAAGTGGGCATTAAGTCTTTGTTCAGCAAAGAGAAATCGCATTGTGTCTCTAGTGCAGACAGAACACTTCTGCATGTTGTGCACCAGCACAAAACACAGCCTTTGCTTTATACCAATCATCTACTCATAGGAAGCTCCCGAGTGGCCAAGAGCAGCCAGAATCCTGTTACCTGTTCACCCCAGGGCTTTCCACACAGCTTGCCCAGGCATCTCTTACATTATATTGCCACATGGGTGCCACACTTTGCTGCCAGGGAGGTGAGGCCTATGAGAGCCCTCTCAAGGACACCTCCACTTGCACCTGGGCCACGCGTGCAAACTTGGTGCCTGTACAGATAATGAATCTAATTTGCAGGCCATGTCTCTTATGCAAGGTAGACATAACCACTACATCCTCCAGAGTGGGCTACTCTTCCATTATAGCCAATGTGAACATTTGCAGATAATTGCGAACAGTTTCTGGATCTTCAGTCATAGTGTTTTTATTATCCATGGATGCTGCTAATTTATATTCCATGTTAGTATTCAAATAATATTGAATAGCATATAGGAAGAAACAGACCAACCAGTTAGTAATTTTAAATACAGACCTCATCAGCAAAGAAAAGCTAGTAAAAACTTGGTAAAGTCTGACCCCTTGCACTTTCACAGTAGCGAGCACATCATATTTCAAAGTGGTTTTTTGATGATAAAAGTGTGTGTTAAATAGTAATTCCATAGTTAAGTCCATGAGAAGCTTTGCAGTCAAGAGAGCAACGGAACAAACATAAAGATGAGCAGAGATAATGCACATTCAGCTAAATTTGCTTTCTCAAGCAATTGGGAGTTTAGTTCTAATACTTTTTAAGTACAAGTTAAATGTACCACAGCATACTTTCTTCAGGTAATTCAGTGTTAGCAATTTAATCCTTCATTTCAGTATCACCTCCATGATACAAATGGGGCTGAGAAGTGAGACAAAGTGAAGAAACAGGCTTTTTTTCTGTGGATTAATGAAGCCATAAGGTTGCAAAGTTCTATGCAGTCAAGGGGCCAAAATGGTGGATTTGAGCAAGGTGGGGTTTTTTGTCACTTCTCTATATGAACAATTCTGCCCTCTTTTCCATCAGAATCATGGCAAAACATCTGCATCACCCAGAAAAAAAGTATTATTTACAGTTAGTGATGTGCTATAAAACAGTGTAGATCACTGTATGAGGAACACTACTTGGACTCTTGCCTCTTGAGAATGAGAAATCTCAGACATATTTAGTTTCAGGAGCCTGAGAGATCAGGGCAACTCAGTCCTCCGATCAGCCCCTGAGTATTCTAGCCCGTGCCCTGTCATATCAAGAAACGTGTAACAACTGCTAATCAAGTGGACATTTTCACAAGCATTCCTCCTGCTGCATTCGATTTGAGGCATTCTGAAGTCAACATATTTAGTCTGATGTTTGAACAATACACTTTTTAACACACTCCATTTTCTTTGGCTGGAATTATATTGTAAAAGGGATTATTCACGTCTTGTGTTTTACGGTTAATAAAGATATTTTTTTTTCTTTCCCTTGTTGTCTACTATTTTTCTCTTTGCAAGAGATGGGCCTTGGAAAACTGTAGGTCCCAGCTTGACCACCAGCGACTTTGGGAACCAGAGCCTTTAGAAAGCCTTTATTCACACAAGTCAGTTTCAGGCAAGAGGAATGAGGGATTTCACTGAGTAATGGGATGAGACAACAATTCCAGCAGAACAGGATGCCAGACACTAAAAAATGGATAGAAAATTAATACAGCATAAAATCTGCATGTTATAAAGCATACATATCCCTTGCTGTCCTGTGGTAGATTTGAAGATTCAAGATGGTTCAGCTTACTTTTCAAGGAGGCAGCCCTGATCCAACAGACAGTTAATGAGCAGTGATGCTGCTCTGTGACAGCAGCTCTAGCTCATTAGTGGGGAGACAGACTTGCAGCTGCACAGTTCTCAAACTGCTCAGGGAAAAAAGATACAGTAAGAATGTACTGTTACAGAAGTCAGGTTTTAAACTTCCTAAAGTTCAGATTTTGTTCTGCAAAAACAAAAGCAAGGGAATAGAAGACATAATAGTGTTGGAGCCACGCAGACACTGCTGGGCTCGCACATGGCTTGGGAATCCCATCCAGCACTCTGCCTGAACAGGACAGCCCTGTTACTAGCATATGTCCTGACATCTGCACCAGCCTGTCAGGCACCCATACCACAGGCCATTAGAAACACAGGACAGCTAAGCTGAACTGTCCTGAACATCTCTATGCACATCTTCAGCAAGTTTCATTTGTTTTGAGGAAACCAACTCATTCAGCACTGTCTTAACAAACATACCCTGTGCCCCTCTTTTCTGCCATGTGGGTTTGTTTGGGAACACATCTGTTCATCTAAATGCTTTCATAAGCTGATCATTTAAACCAAAAGCAAATATTTTATTCTATAATTTCAGCCTATTACATTTTCACATATATTCTGACACACTGAAAAGAGTAATCTGATTTCGCTTAAATCTAAAATAACTTTCTGTAACAAGAGCTTGGGAATACAAAAGTTTTAATGCCAACTAGTCAGAGTTAGCCATTTTAGTATAGGAAAAAAACCACAGAAATTTAACAGAACAGGTTTTGGGCTTGTTTTTTAAAGAAAAACAAAGATTTTACTCAAACGCTTATTGGTCCAGAACTGTCTATACAAAGTTTTTCAACTTCTTTTTTAACGAACAATTGCACAATGCTAAACACAGTAAATCCCTACTGAACAAGTTCTATACATACACAAAGCACAGCTTGTAAAAATTCATAAGACTAACAAAAACTCCTGAAGAGAGGTTATTCAGTGGATCAAACTGCTGCACTATCAACGTAGTACTTTAATAAGCACCTACACCATTCAGATAATCTCTATTCAGAGATCTGGTTTATTACAAAACTTTAAAAACAAAATGTGGCATTCAACACTTACATAATGCAGTGTTTGGATTCTTAACCCAATCAATTGCAAGTTCATCTGAATTGTCTGAAAACCTGAGAAGTCCAGCACTAGCACTGATTAGGTATCAGTTCTCTTAATAGAAGAATTTAGTCTATACCTTTTTTAGAAGAAAAATACTACATAAAGAAAAAAAAACGCAAAATTACATTTTGGTTTTTGGATGCATGTGCTATTACAAGTTAAAAACTTTAAAATTTTATTTTAGTCACTTAAAAATGATTTATATTCTCATCTATTGTATTTCATGCGTATGAGATTGGTCCTTGTTACAAGTAACTCCACAAAACAAAGCCCAACTCTCAGTTGTACATGTTCTACCTAATTCTTCACCAAAACATTGTGCCATTTACCTCTTCTGGAACTTTTAAACACAATCTGTAAAATGCTTTGCACAGACAATGAAGCGTTTGTCCTGGTTTAAGCACAGAGAACTTTTTTTTCCCCTTCTTCTTCATAAATAGCTAGCAAGAGGCTGTGTTTTGGATTTATGCCCAGGAGAAGAGCTGATAAGAATGATGTTTTGTTCTGCTGCCAAGGACAGCAGACCAGGGAAGGAGGACAGCCGCTTGCTAGCATAGGATTTGCTCTTAGGTTGATTGAGAACCAGACTGACCAATGATTTATTCCATAACATGCACGTCACGCCCAGTATATAGGTTAAGAACTCCCGGAAGAGTGTTCTCTTTTGCCTTTGCTCTGCTTTTGGTTTCGGTGCTCTCGTCTGGCTCCGCACCACTCTCCCAAGGCCTCTCCCCCGCCCCCCACACACACACTCCAGTCAGGTCTCTCGGCCTGGGACGCTCAAATCGTTATCTCCGTTCTGTGAGCTTCGGGACGGGGGGATCGTTAGCTGTGGCCAGGTGG
>NW_010129411.1:0-311 GCF_000699245.1 Pterocles gutturalis | reverse complement strand
GATTTCCCCGAGGATAAAATAAGCTGCAGAGTGGGGAGGGCAGCGGGGCCAGCGCCTGCAGCTGGGGCTCACTCAACCTGCAACCTGGCACTGGCTTCGCAGCGGGGCTGATGCTGCGGTGGGATGCCCCAGGATGTGGCTCTGAGCTGCCTTGCTCGTCCCAGGACCATCACAGCTTTGGAAAAAGGACAGCCTCCACCGGCAAAGCTGGGGATTTGTGAAGCAGAAAGGAAAATATTAAAGAGAAGGGCAAGGAAGGGATGCGGGAGGGTGCTGCCCGGCAGCACGCTGCTTTCTCCCTCTCTGAGAGC
>NW_010129410.1:0-2377 GCF_000699245.1 Pterocles gutturalis | reverse complement strand
AAAGAGACACATTCCCACAGACCAGAGAACGACAAAATGCGGTAGCAAGTTTCCCAAGCATGTATTACCAGTGCAAGGTCAGACAGGGAAGCACCTTCCAGTCCTTAATATTATTTAATAGAAATATACAATTTTTATGAAAAGAAGAAGAATTTTCATCTCAATTTCATCATTTTTGCTGTCTTAACAAATGTTAAAAGTCAGAATACTTTGGCAGGTCTAACTGAAATGGAGATGGAGACTCCTTCGACTGAAGGGAGCATTGCTGTTCAACACAGAAAATGTGCTGCCAATCACATTGCATGTGGCAGATCAATAAAAAACATTAAGACCTACTAATATGCCACAGAAATGCTATTTTAAAAGATCACAGTCAAGCAAAATCTCTGACATTATCATAATAAATCAGTCATCACCTGGTCCCATTCCTCCACACCAACCATCACTTCCTTTCTTCCTTCACTGTAATTTAAGTGATGTTAGATACAGCCGAAATGAGATCCCAATCCCAGGCATTGACATTCTGCAAATGATAAAAAACAATCCTTCACACCTCATCAGGGGGGAGTTCTCAGTCATGAATAGCATTCCTGGTATCTAATAAGTCCCCTAAAATGCATATTACTTAGTGCGACTGGCTTTCCCTAACACAAAGAGTGTAAATTACATTTTCATAAATATTATTTTCATCATACCATAGTGAACCTAGAGGAGAATTATATGTATAATCTAGTAGACAAAGCAAGCTCTACAATAAAGATGGAAGAATGAAAATATAATTAATATTGCAAGTGGTAAACAGAATCTTTATTAGCATTTGAGATGATGAGAGGGCACAGTGCATGCAAATAAATTCAAAGATAATAAATAAAACAGTGAATTTTTAAAAGATATGAATAAGTGAGCAGGAGATAATTATTTATAGAGGGAAAGCATTGGGGTGACAAAAAATACGCATGGTAAATCCATACCTGTTACCTTTGGCAGTACAAGAGAGAGATTTTCTTTTACAATGTTGGGCTTTGCTCTCCTAATCATTGTCATGTCCTGATGCTAATAGAGACCATCAGACTACAAAAATGGCTGAACTGTCACACCTTGGGGCAGACGGTCAGTTATACTGTGACTGTGGATACACTGTCAAGTCACAAGGCAATGTGTCTGCATACTCAGTAGATCTTTCTGCGTTAAGAAAAGAAAGAGAGAAAAAAAAATGAAAGGAAAATAAAACAGTGACCAAGCTATGCCTTTTGAACAACACAGAGACCTATGATCAGGACTCTGAAGTTGTGCCACATGTGCTGGCAGGGTGACAGATACAGGGGCTGCCTGGCTGTGAGAAGGGAGCAAGCAGGAGCTATTTGGGCTGGCATGGATGGCCTGCTTCACCATGCATGCTTACACTGTCCCTGTACTGTAATTTGAATGCCAGGGTCCCTGCGGATGGGTAGTCATCTCCCATTTCTGAAGTGCTCCTGGCCCCACCATGTTTCATCTCCATGGTTATGTGGTATTTATGGCTTTGTGGCACTTGGCTGTGTGAGATGTTCAGCACGCAGCTCCCAGAGTCAGCAGAGCTGCCCATCTCTGAAACAGAAATCTGTTCAGGATAACAAGTACAGCTGGAGAAAGACTGTTGCTGCTTGAATTTTAAAGAATGTCTTCAATCAGTGTAGCACTAATTCATATTTCATATACAATCATCTAGTTCTGTGCATGCCACATGAATTTGCTGTCACTAGCTTCTCATTTGAGATATGACAGTAGCTTAGGACATAGCTCCCCTATGGAAGTCCATGAAAACCATTTTAAGCATAATAGTTAAATGTACATGTCCTTTACAGTGTTTTCAATTAGAAGTTTGATCCTGTAGTTGCATTACTGTCTGTGAGACATGCTCACATTTCACCACAGCCCATTGATATAAAGAGTTTGAAAACTACTGGTTTAAATCTTTCCTCTACATTTTCTTGCATCTTTTATCCTAATGCAAGACTGAGCTGTAGACAACTGATGGTAAGAGTTCCTCTTGGATCCACCTATTATTGCATCAGACAGTGACTTTATAGCAGTGGATGAGAAATTCAGGAAGAACTGTCTGTCAGCAAAGGATGGATTTACACCAACATCCTGAAGTATGATGCTATCATAATAAATTGTAGCTGCTGCTATTGTAGCTGCTGCTATTGTTTTCCTAACCATAATTTCCATCAGATCTTAGTTCGGATTTTTAAAATGTCATCCACTTGAGGCTTAAACACCTACCAAGCTCTTTCTGGAGGCCACATCTAGCCACATTGCCAAAATGAGCTGCTGTCAGTGCAAACTTGTATTTCTCTGCCAGCTGGTGGTAGAATCCAGTCAGTCCCGATTTAGC
>NW_010129409.1:0-2057 GCF_000699245.1 Pterocles gutturalis | reverse complement strand
GGTCCTGCCAGAGGGTTAAGCCCAAAAGACAGGAAAGAGCACAAAAAGCACTTTTTTTTTTTTTTTTTCTTTCACATCCAAGATTAAATCAGAACCTGTTTGTCCCCCCCAACTTCTCTCCCAGGTCCCTTCTTGGCAGGAGGAGGGCACTGCCTAGGAGGGATGCTGGGGCCACAGGGGGATGCGGGGGGCAGTGCCACTGTTTAAGGGCACCCAGGTGGGTCCCTTGCCTTCAAGGGGGTGACCTGGTCCCTCTGCTCTCCTGGGGGGCTGGATAGTGTTCCTGGCCCCGGAGATGGGGCTTTTCACACAGCCTGGGGGTGCTCTTTGCAGGGCACAGTCAGTGTCACAGGGTCCCTGCTGGGGACAGGACCCCCCAGGCAGGGCTGTGCAGCCTGGCCTCCTCCTAGAGCAATGTGATCCCAGGATTAACCCCAGCAGCTCGCAGGGGCTCTGGGGACAGGGTGGGGGCTCACCCTTCCCCTTCAGCAGCCAGGAGGACAGGATTTGTGCCGCTGCTGCCGGCGTGCCTGGCACTGGGCATCTCTGGGGCTCCAGTTGCTTTTTGCTGGTGGAGCTGGGCACCATCTCTGGCACCCCAGCCAGGCTGGGATGCTCTTACTGGGATCAGATCACCCCCCCCTTTGCAGAAGCATGCAGGGATGGGTTGCACCAGGTTGGATTTGTACCCCAAATCCCTTCTCTGGAACCAGGGAAGTGCTGTCTGCTCTCCCTCCTCTCCCTGGGGTCAGCTCCAGGTTGGTCCTTTCCTCCTGCTCCTTTTCCTGGGCTCTGCTGCTCCCCAAATCCCTGCGGAGCTGCTGCTGCTGGGGGCTGTGGCTCTCTGGGGGTCTGTGGTTTCCCCTCTCAGGAGCAGGGAGATGTTTCTTCCTCCACAGCCCGAGCTACTGGGCACGGGACACTTCAAAGGAGATATTGGCTTTTCAGCTCCATGTGAACGGGAGCTGGAAGGAGAAGGTCTCGGTGGTTTTTCCATCGTGCCTGCCAGGTGGAGACAACTTGGACTTTTTGGAGTGTAAAGTTGTGCTTGGGCATTTGTCTGCGTGCAGGCAGAGCGAGGCGATGGAGTCGGGATTAGAGCTGACCCCAGGTGCCAGGGAGCTGTGGGTGTGGGCGAGGAGCAGACAGAAGCCCCTCTTCTCTCCGGGTTCAGCTCTTGTCCCCCTGAAGCGTGCTGAGATGTGACATGCAGCCTCTCTGGGGTGCAAAGCGGGGGGCTCTGCAGCACTAGCCCCTTCCGCAGGGCTTGTGCAGGAGAAAGGGGAGCAGCAGGCAGCCGAGCCCTGGCTCTCTGCAGCCTGGGGCTGTTGGGGTGCCCAAGGTCACCAGCAGCACGGCACCTGACACGGGGTCCTGCTGTCACTGTCCCAGTGGCGCTGGCTGATGGTGCAGCAGCCTTGCCCTGCAGCTTCTCCTGGGGGGGACCTGGGAGAAATGGGGGAAAAGTCCCAGCGTGGGGAGGAAGGGCTGCAGCCCCCACACACTGCAGGAGGTGGGGTCGGGAGCTGTACTGGAGCTTCTCCCCCAGCCCCTCGCCCCGGAGTGTTAGAGCATCGCCACAAATGCCACAACGCAGTCAGGTCTCAGCCAGCGCCTGCCCGCAGGAGGCTCGTCCCTCACCCTGGAGTGGTTTTCATTACTGTGTTTTCTTTGTCATACTGTGCAGAGCCTTGGGTTTGGGGTGGGGGGAGCAGCGGACTGTGCTTTATAAATCCAATTAGTCTTGTTATTCAAATTACTCTGCTTTTTCTGCTGAGAGTCGCTCCCAGGCGCACAAAGCCTTTCCCTTAACTCAAACCAGATCGGATCCACCAGGGTGGCAAAAGCTCCGAGGGGGGGAAGAGGTGGGCAGGAAGGGGTTAAGAGCATGAAACCCTTTTTTGCTTCGTGGGATGGGGGCCTGAAAACGTTTAACCCATGAAGGGATGCGCCTGCCTTAGCCCACAGCCCTGCAGGATGCTCACACAGGCTGAGGACTGACAGACTCGGGGCACGTGTGGAAGCTGGGAGGGTGGGGAGGAGGGGGCTGTGCTCAC
>NW_010129408.1:0-2870 GCF_000699245.1 Pterocles gutturalis | reverse complement strand
TCTAACATTCTGTGATTCTGTGACTCCCTGCGTCTCTCTGAACATACACCTTCGTGCTGTGGCTGAGATTTAATAAATGCAAAATGCTTCTTAGTGAGACAGCGGCAGGTAAATGCAAAGCTAGCAAGAAGCCATGGAGGAGGAGAAATGATGAAATGATATTTTCATGGTATTTGTCCCGCTGGTGTTTGACTAGGAGGGATAATGTCTTCTAGCCATGATTCAGTGCATTGTTGTTGACTCCTGGGGCAGGGAGGGTTCTCTGTGGTCACTGTGTGATCCGAGGCAGCCCCTTGCCGGGAGAGAAATGTCTGAAGCATTCTTGTTCTGCCACTGTCTTTATGGCTTTTGGATTCCTTACCCCACCACGCTCTGATGGTGCCTTAAAATAAAATGCCCTCTCGGTAGGATGTCCCAAAGGAGGGGGGGTGTGACGTTTAGGAAAGATTTGAGTTGGCAGCACCTTGCAAACACACCTCTGGACCCTGCTGCTTGTTCTGGTCCTCGGTGCCTCTGGAGAATGGATGGCTTGGTCTCCGAGGAGGTCAAATCCTGCTGTGCTGCTTAGTTTGAAGAAAAGAGACCTCACTTGGGTTTTGTCATCTGTCCCCTAAGAACCATCCAGTGATTAGTTTTTTCACAGATCTGCTTTTTTCCAGAAGATTCCAAGAGTCTTCCCGATGATCAGAAAGGAAGCAATGGAGTTACCTGATACTGGTTCTCTTAACCAAACACTGCCATGCTTTGTGCTGACGAATAACCGCGCACCTGAAAAGCAAGTGTCATGTGGAAGGCTGTCGGTGAGCCTTTTAACGGAGCTGGGCCGGCGCCTCCCATCGCCCTCTCGGCTGCAAGCCTGGGCTCTGGCTCGGCCAGCGGCTGGCAGCTTGGCTGTGGACTTCCCGGCCGTGGTGCCAGGGCTCCCCAGTGTCCCCTGTCACCCGCAGCCTTGTCCTGGCCACAGGGCTGGCGGCCAGGGCAGGTGGGGGGCTGCCCGAGCCCCTTTTCCCGGGCAGACACTAGGTGGCAATGCTCCCTCGCGGTGCTGGGTTCCCTCCTGCGGGGCTTTGCTCCTGCTCTTTGTCATTAGCAATCTCTCTTCACTGCGTTATCTCAATGCACTGTCCTGCTCCTGGCAGTTGTTTCTCATGATCAGATAAACTCCTGCCTCTGACAGTCGGGTTCTGTATCATTTATTGTTCAGTCTGGGATGTATAATATTTCTTAAACATGTTTTTTCCTAGTTTTGTATAATATCTAAACCAAAATTCAACAATACAGGCAAACTCGTTAATAACACTCTTCTTAGCAATTCCAATAATTTTTTTACAAGTATCTCCATGCTTGTCTTGGTCTGAGGCGTGAAATTCCTCATATCCATTATCTGAATTTCTAAATTCTTGTGTGTGGTCACATAAGAAAAAACATGACTGTAGCTCTATCCAGTGCACAGCTGCAGTGTATTTACGTGGGAATTTCTATCAGTGCAGCGTGGGAGAACTATAAAAAGCATCTTTTCACTTCCACAGTAAAGAAACACAACCGAAGCACCGTGGTCTTTCTCTACAAGTTGTTCCAATACCTTCAGTTGGTCGGAAGCTGATACCTCTTCCCTGCAAGAAGCGGAGAACTTTGTGCGTCCAGGCTGCTGGACAAGGTCGCTCTGAGCACAGGAACGCGCCGGGTTTCCCAGCGCTGTGCCTTGGGGGGGCTGCGGCTGTGGCGCGGGGCGTGCTGCCGTCCCCCCGCAGCCTTTGGGCGCTGGGGCTGAGCGAGCGCGGGCGGCTGCAGCTGCAATGGAAACCTGGCGCGTCCGCGGCCGTGGGTGACCTTGCAGAGGCAGGAGCCTCTGCTCTCCAAACGGCGGGGGGACGACACCCCACGGGTCTGCTGAATGGGAAATGTAGAAATGTGTGCGGGACGGTGGCTGGCTGGGACACGGCAAGGAGCTTTGGCAGTCCCTGGAAGGGCTGCTCCGCTCGTCAGCTGCCCGCTGCCAGGGGCACACGCTGCAGGAGCGGTGACTGCCCAGCCCAGTAACTCCAGTTTGACCTCAAGCCTGCCTCCAGGTCGATGGCCAGGTCAGTGCTGTATGAGAGGCTTCCCCTGGATAACCAGGCATTGCTGAAGTGCATTTTTCCATTTTTCTTTACCAAAAGTTAATTTTTTTTTTTTTAAATTAAAGGAAGAAATACAAACTTTCAGCCTCTGGGCAAAATCAAGGATGTGTTTAGATCTTGGCATTAAAACAGAAATCCAAGTCCTTGAGCAAAACAGACAAAAAATCTCTACAGAGAGCAGCATTTTCTGATTGTTAATCAAAAAAGCACGAGCCTTTCAGAAGTTTGTTAATGGAATTTTTATTTTTGGCCCAAATACCTCTTCCTGCCCCCTCCTCCCTTCCAATAGTTTGACAAACATCTTCAGCGTGTTCCCTGGAGAAACTGTTCCAAAGGTTGGTTACAGCTCAGAAGTGGTCTTGTATTTCCAGTTTGGGTTTATCAAAGTTAGTTGCAGCTCCTGAGCTTTGCCGAGCGTTTGCTCAATTAAATATTATCTGATATCACATGATGTTCTCCTGGCGTGGGTGTTTCGCCAAAACCTGAGCTGCTGTGTGCCCTCAGCCCCTTGATTCGGCTCCTTGGGCTGCAAGACAAAGGTAAAGCCAATGTGAAGAGGGGGAACCACAGCCCCTGTGTGTCCCCCGTGGGCCAGGGCTCCTGGCGCTTTGTCCCCCCGTGCAGCCCCCTCCATGGCAGCAAGCCCCCGAGGGACACGGCGAGACGCCCGCTTGGTGCCTGTCCCCTCCCGTGGCAGCTGATGCAGGAACCCTGGAGAGCACTGGTGGGTGCTGGTGTCCCACCATGGGA
>NW_010129407.1:0-2736 GCF_000699245.1 Pterocles gutturalis | reverse complement strand
AAAAAGGGGGGGAAAAGGGAAAAAAAGGGAAGGTTCAAACATTTTGCAATTCTGAAAACAGCGCAAGGACGGGAACAGCAACAGGGACCGCCGAGTGCACCTCAAGTCACCCCTGAGCCCTCGCCAAGGAGCAAATGCAGAGTGCCGCTGATGAAGTAGGTTAATCCCCATCCCAGCAGCGCTCCCTGACAAGGCATGGGCCCTGCCTCCACTGGCGGCTCCCCCGCCCGCCCCTGCCCGGGACCGGCGGTCCCCCTTTTTTTCAGAGCCACGCTTTAAACATCTTTCAATATTAAACAAAACTACAGCGCTGCGAATAACACATCTGGGGAGGGGGGTGCTGCTCCCATCCATCATCTTTGTGGGAACAGCAGCCTTGAAAAAACCACGGACAACAGGCTTTGGTGCTACCGGGGTCTCAGATCTGTCAGAGCACGAAGCATGAACAATCTGCCCTGCTAACATTGGATATATGGCTCAACCTCCTGCCCTAGGGTGCTGGTTTTGTGTCAACGCTGGAAAACCCCAAGAGTTTCCTTTCTGCTTGAGCTCCATGGGTTGAAGGAGGGGTCTTCTTGGGTTAGTGATTTCCCCAGCACAGGAGGACGCAGAGCCACCTCCCTATGCAAGCTTCATGCCGCTGTTTTTCCATCAACACCAGTACGATGGGTCCAGTGCCGCCAGCCCTCCAGGCATCGCAGGCAGGACGAACCCCCATGTCTCGTGGGAGCACATGGGATTTGGGAAGCATCAACCATGGGGAAAAGCTGAAGTGCCCTGGATCCACGAGCAATTGCTCTAAAATTGCCATAGAGAAGCTGCTGATGAGCAGGGGTCTCCAAGGTTGGAGACAGCGTTCGGTTCGGCTGCTGGCTGGTTTCACCGCTCCACGCTCGTTCTCTTCCATTCCAGCTGCGAAAGCGCCTGTTGAAAGGGGTTTCAGACCCGATAAATCCAACCTCAATTTAGTGCCTGTTCCACTCCGCAGGGAGAAGGATGCCCGTGTCCAGAAAAACGCACTCGCTGATTTTCATCCTTTTGATTTATAGAGCTTCGAGTTTAAGAGATGTTCCTCTCCTCTCCAAACGAAGCAGCTGCTGACAGCTCCATCCATCACCCGGGCTGTCAGAGGCCCAGTGCTTTAAATAAGCTATTAAAGTGAGATCTAGCTGGTTAACAGTCATAACAGACCAGAAATCAGAGCGGTTACTTACTTCAGTGCCCGCTGAAATTAATTTCCTTTTAATGACCAAGGACCGGAGGGAGAGATCGCTCCGGTCTGGGAGATGCAAAGATATTTCTGACCCCGGAGGTGGCTGGAGCATCAGCTATAAGTACCTGCCTGTGCTTGCTCTGGAGGGGGAATCTGTCTTCGTTAGTGATGGCAAAGCCTAATTAACAGTCTCAAAGACCCATGGAGCATGGCCAGGTGAAGGAGGTGGCAGAACTTTCCCCGGCAGCCCTTGGGGACCTCTCCAGGACCTGCCAGGGACGTGCTAGGATGAGAAACAGGTATAAATTGAAACGAGACGCGTACAACTTATCAACTTTAAATAACTTTTGTTATATACCAACATATCCTGCTTTTTGTTTCCCTAAAGTAGATGTTTGAGCAACCTGGGCTGGTGGGAGGTGTCCCTGCCCATGGCAGGGGGGGGCACTGGATGGGCTTTAAGGTCCCTTCCACCCAAACCCTTCTGTGATTCTATGATTCTACGTTCATTACTTAGGAGTGTTGCAACCGAAGTCAAAGATTGAAGTTTGCTTGAATGATTAACCCTTGAACTTGTTTTGGTAAGCCTTAACATTAGTGTTAAAATAATCGGCACCGATATCCGACGTTTATTGCATATGCACGATGAGAGAAAGAAACATGATCTCGGTTCCTGCAGAAGATTGAAATTGAACACAGCAGCTGTAATTATCTAAAAGGAAGTCTATTACTGTAAGACAAAACTGTCAAAAGAATGATTGCGGACCTCTATATCTCATGCAGAAGATCAATAAAGCTAATCCTGTGCTGTAGCTTAAGAATTTTGAAATTGTATTTTGACCTTAATTCACGATGGAGCTGTACCAAACATATTTAATAAATGGGTTATAGCACTTCTTCTTAATTAAAAATTAAAACTCTTCCTACTAGGCTGGGACCATGGTGGGGCCAAGTCCTGCAGCACTCTGCACCAGCACAACCCATCACATCCCAGAAGTGACCAATGTCAGTGTCAACGTAACACGTTCCTCAGCGTTTTATCTCCCCACAAGAAAAATCCCAGCACTTTGTCTTTTTTAGTGAGCCTGGCATCCTTGTCATCTTTTCCCTTTCGATTTCTACCAGCCCATTTCATCCCTCCCCACCCCACCATCTGTCTTGTCCACCTTTGTGCCTTAATCCAATCTCCCCGCTCGCATCACCTTGCCTCCACGCCACCGCTGATTTATTTTGGAGCAGCCGCTTTCTGCGCCAAGTGGGCCAGGACACCTGGAAATTGCTCGGATTTAATTTCCAGACCCAGGAGGAGAGCCAGGGGAGGTTTTGCTGGAGATGTCCATGCTCCATGAGCCCCATCAAGACAGACCACGAGGGGGAAATTGGGAACCAAACCATGTCCTCATACTTTTGCCACCCATGCCTTGGGGGAAAACCTGCTCTGAACCCCCTCCTTGGCTTCAAACCAGCCACCAAAACAAACTGCTTTGCCTTTGCAGCATTTTTTACCCCAGGCTGGTGAGTAA
>NW_010129406.1:10614-16021 GCF_000699245.1 Pterocles gutturalis | reverse complement strand
TAAAATAAAATAAAATAAAATAAAATCAACAGTTTGGTTTTAAAAGTGAAGCCCATCTGCGCTTAAATGCTCTGAAGCAGACTTGTAGTGTTTCCTATCCCAACCCTCTCTTACCTTAGAGGGAATCGGCTTGCCAGAGAACATGAAAATTGGTACTACACTTTTGAAAAGGATTTCTGCCTCCTCATCTTAAAAATGCCAAAAAAACCCAGGGTCTGTTTTCTCTTCCGCTCCTTCTGTTGGTGTTGGCAGAAGCCTTTGATGCTCAACTCCTGTTTTCCCTCGGAGCAGCTCTATGGGCGCTGACAGCTGACAGGCGCTTTTACAGCCCGGACACATTTGGAGGGCAAGATGCATATTTTGGCACTTTCCCTTAGAAGGGAACTGAAGCAAGGTCTTGCCAATAGCCCACTAAATTACACCTCTAAAGATTTTTTTTTGTCATGTGATGGCTAGATTCTTTTATTTTAACGTTGCAGGAAAAACTGTGGCAGAAGAACAGTTCGCCATCGCCCGAAGAACGGCTTCCGAGCAATCAGCTCTCTGCAGAGTTCAGGAGGTCCTTATTTTCCTGGGGGAAGTGCTTTAATCAAGATTAATTTTTTCCAGTTTTCGGTAATCGGAGCTCTTCCTGAGTTTTCCTCAACTCTGCTTTAGGATGAAATTATCAAATTTCCATGGCAATTAACGGAGAAATTTTGAGCATAAGGATCGTTCTGTAAAACGGATGGCAGGGAACAAGTGACATTAGGTTGGAAGATCTGCATGAAGGATCTCTGCGTGACATTTTCCCGTAAAATGTGTCACTCTGCAACATGCAATTTTTAGCCGAGGCATTTCTGACCTCCTGATGCTCACGAAAATCTGAGTCCTGCTCTCAGACTTAGATAAATAAGACTGAGAAGGATTAGCAGAAGAAATCAACTTTGACCCAGCTGTGGGCTTTAGCTGAATATCCACCAAATCCCCTTTGCCCTAAAGCCACCTCCTGGCTGTTGCGGTTTTACACCAGCCAGCCGCTCGCTCACCCTCCTCCCTCCCAGGGATGGGGGAGAGAATTAAAGGGGTGAAGGGAAAAGAGACTCGTGGGTTGAGATAAGAACAATTTAATAACTAAGCTACAATAATATTGGAAACAATAAGGATGATTATAATAGTAATATATACAAATATCCGAATGAGTGACACACAATGACACTGCTCACCACCCGATGGCTGAGGCTCAGCCCGTTCGGGGGCAGGCTGAGGCTCAGCCTGTTCGTGGCCAATGATCCCGGAGCAGGGAGAGTCCCGAAACTGGGCTGAGCCTTGGTCATCGGGTGGTGAGCAGTGTCACTGTGTGTCACTCATTTGGATATATTCCTATTATTATTTTTATTATTATATGAGAACATGAAGAGTCCCAGGGATCATGAAACAGCTCAGGAATCCCAGGAAGCTCATGAGCCACTTGGAAATGTGATCCCCCAAAATGCTGTTGATTATCCATTCCATTTATAAAAGTTTTTGTCACGGTGAGGAGGCAGAAGCAACAGCATGGTGCAGCAGAAAAATCTGGCTGAATGATAAAACTGTCGTTCAATCTGGTTGACCCATCTTTGGAAAACCAGATGCATTTGGAATCCTGGCGTCTGCTCGCATCTTGGTGGCTGCTTTCAGAAAATGGGGGAGAAAAGAGAAGAGTCACCTCTCCGGAGTTACACATCAGAGCCTGGGCATGTGGGAGAAGATGAGGTCGGGCTTTTCTGGGCTTTGCTTTGCCTGGAGAGGAGCCAGAGCCCAAGCGACACAGGAGAAGGGCAGGTCCCAGGCAGCCGTTTGCAGGAGGTCCCTCCGATGTATATTGACATACAACTAATGGATCAGCAGCTTTAAACCAGGACTGAAGCCATCCCCGTTCCAGCAAACCCTGCTGAGCAGCAGAGGTGTCTGCGGGACGGCGGGAGGGGAGGGAAGGGAAGGGGAGCTTTCGCTGGGGCTGCAGCTGCCCCAGATGTGCAGCTGATGAAGTGAGAGCAGGGAGGCAGTTGCCCATAAATAACGCATACAGCAGGTTAGGAAGGAGGACAAGAAAAAAAAAAGTTTGTTATTTATGTATAAAAAAGCAAACTCTTTACTAATACGTCTCAAAAAGTGGTACAAAAATACAGTATAAAAACACAGCCTCCAGTATAAGCCTCCAGTATAAGATTTTCTTGCTCTGCTCCGTGATGCAGCACCTGGAAAGGAGCAGAATTGCTGTCACACAGCGAGCAAGCCACGGGGAGCAGCTTAGGAGCCAACCGGGAGGGTGCAGAGCAGAATAACTCAGCATCTACCACGCTGCTAGAAAATATATTCGAGACAAAAGCTCCGTAGCCACTTGCTCATGGCATCAGGTATTCTATCTCTGTAAAACATTCCAAAATAATAATTTTCCTCCTTTAATGCACATTACGGCTGCAGCAGGAGCCACCTGTGGATGCAGCCCCAGCCCGTCGCAGGCTCTCCCCGGCCATATGAAAGCCATCATCCGCGTTCACCCTGGGGTTGTGTTACCCTGTAGTAATTCACTTACAGTTAGCAAACGATAAATCCTCGCCCGGTTGATTGAGAAATCTGGGCTCAGGAGGTATGGAAGTGTATTATTGAATCCAAATGGCTCTGCAGCCCCAGCCTGTCTTGCTCACTTCGCAGCAAAATTAACAATATTTTGGGGCATGATAAACTGCGGGGCGGTCACAGCAGTTCCCTAAGCACACCTTAAATAAAATAGCTTTTTTCGCAAGGTTTTTAGCCTGATGCTAACTGAACGTTAGAAGAAAAGTTTGGCATTTTTCTTCCGTTTCAGCACAATTGCGTTAAGCCCTGTCCTTTTCAGTTGAGGGTGGCCGGTGGCAGGATGGTGGCTTCAGAGCAAACCCAGGGCTTCCCTGGCACTGGTACAAACCCGAGCAATCCAGAGTAGGAGGATGCAATCTCTGATGGAAAAGAAATCCTTTAAAAAGTGAATTTCAGACAACTCACTTTAGGATATCTCTCAACAGGCATCATGCAGGTGGGACCACGGCACCTGCGCATCCAGGTGCAGGATGCTCAGAGGTGTCACCTCCATTTCTCACGGCCAGGAAGAAGGGTGCGATGTCCCTCAGCGGGCAGCCTTCCTCTTGGCTGGAGTCCCAAGGGAGCTGCTGCCATCAGTGATTTAGAACACAGAGCGGGAAAGAGCAGAAAGTCACTAAATCCTGACATTTGCCCCTTTTCATCAGACATTTGCGCTGGCTTGTGGCTCTCTTTATCTCCCAGCTGCATCACTGAACAGCAACACGATCTGCTCAGCCTTTCCAAAAATAGCCTGGGTTCGGCTCAGCATGAAGACGAGAATATTTTAGCCACTGTTCCGGGGAGAGATGAAGACAAGGATGAAACCTCAGCGACTGCGTTGGCCCTGACTTGCAGTGAAAACGCGTATTTGTCTGACCTGCCCATCCTCGTCTATTTCATTCATACAGAGATAATCTTCTCTCTTGACCCGGATGACTTCTTTAGAGGCTGAGGGTTTGCCAAGAGCCTGGGGCAACCCCAAGAAAGCATCAGAGCTCCTGGCAGGGAACCACCAGCTCTAAATGATGCCTGAGGTCTGCCAGTGCTGTCACCTCGCCCTCCTTACGTCGTCCCTGCTCGCATCCTTACTCCCATTCCGGGTTCTCCTTTCTGTGGGTTTCTCTCAGCTAGAGGTGATGGTACATGGTCACTGCCCTCCACATGCTGTAGCTTGGGGAGAAGCATCCTGAGCCTGGTTTCATAGAAATTTGGATCGAATCACAGAAAATCCAGGAGCATGACACAGCAAACCACAGATTTTTATTTTTTTTTTTAATTTGCCCTTTGGGTGTGAGTGGCTGTGTCATTTCGGTGAATGCATGATTCCCTCAGCAGTTTGGCAGCGCTTTGGGGAAAAAAAAAAAAGGGAGAAAATCAGCAGTTGGAGTTTCTCAAAGGTGCAAAGACCATTCAGGGCTCAGGCTCGTTAGGCACCTAATTACCAGAGAAACAGAGCACGTGTCAGACAAGCATTTGAGTACCCCACGCCACCTCTCTGACACGCAGAAAGATTATCCACAGTTTTTTAGGACACGGAGAGATGGAGTGGCTTACCCAAGAGTCACCAAGGTGGGAATCCCTGAGCACCAGGGCTTCGGGAACAGCCTTCCTCCGCAGCGTCGGAGGGGGAAAGGAAAGAAAAAGTGGGAAGTGGCTCTTTGCTTCTATATTTTCTTGAAATATTCTGGTTCTGCTGATGTGTAATGGGTGAGAAACACGACTCAAGGATTTCAGCCCTGCAAACCACCAACTTTCTGCCCAGATCTCGATCTACGCCCACCCCAGACTCGCCAGGAGGCTTGCAAGGATGCCGTGCGCTTTTCGAGGTCTGCTTTTGTCAGCCCCTGTGCCTTTTGGCTTGGCTGGAGTCCCAAAGGGGCCACGATGGAGCCATGGGATGGGGTACGTGTTTCCAAAGGATGTGGCTGAAGGTTCGTTTGCCAGCTTTTGGCACAAAGAGCCCGTGTCTGCGGGCTGGGAGCTGCGCCCGCGGCTCGTGTCCTTCTGCAGGCAGTCACCATGCCAGGAATTGGCATCAGAAACCCCACACCTGGCCCACACCCGGCCAAGCCTCTGAGCACGTGGGTTATTTTAGACCTACGGTACGGTCCAGCTCTGTTCAGCAAAGCACCTAAGCATATGCTGAATTTTTAGTTTAAATTCTCAGGGCTATCCCTTAAGTCAATGGGACATCCAATCAATGGGGTTTTTCCTTCACAAGGACTGTAGGGCCAGAATTTAATCTGGAAAGGGGTGGGGGTTTCTCCTAAAGATGTAGTTTATAAAAATGAATATTCTGGCATTGTTTTCAAGCTTATTGACTGTGTCATACTGTTATGACCTCCAGTCATTTTTTCAGAAAACAAATAAACAGCGAGTATTTGTCAATCTCAGCAGTAAACTATAGTGGCAGCAAACTTAATCTGGTGTTAATTAGGCTTGTGGAAAACTAAATCAAGCATCAGAAACCACAGATTATTTTAGGCTTCCTCCAGCATAAACACAAAGGCTTGAGGATCCATAACATATTATTTTTGTTGACAGTTTTCCACTTTCCCCCCAATTTATTTCATGTATCCTATAGGCTGCTCCTTGATTGCTTTTAGCTCTGTCTTCTTTTGGCCTCTGCGTGGCAGTTTGTTAATCCTTCCTATTTTTGTGTGTTTAAGCAGGATTACAAACTTCAAATACGCTGTAAAAGGAACCTGTATACAATCTTTCAAAATCACTTAAGTGGGCCAATGACAGAAGTACCAGCCTTGCAAATAAATACAAAACATTTCGGAAATCATCCCCGGTGTTTATTTATAAGCCATTTTTAATT
>NW_010129406.1:0-10583 GCF_000699245.1 Pterocles gutturalis | reverse complement strand
GCAGGAATTGAATGAAAGAACTAGAAAATGGAAAATGACAGAGGGCTTTGCATTAAGTTACAGCTCACGGAGAACAAGGGAGCGATCGCCGTGCTTTCAAGTCGAGATGATTTTGGTGTGTAATTACGCCCGGATGGTTTATTGGCAATCTAATAAAATGAAACTGCAAACTATTCTGCAAACAGCGCGGGCACCTCTTGAAAGGCTCCGTGCAGCACAGAGAAATAGCAGATGTCTCCACCTGGGAGCAGCAGGTAAAGACGATGGGGAAGTCACAGGGCAGGAAATTCACAGAAAGATTGATTTAAGGCCATGAAGGTGGAGAGAGGCAGGGGCAGGGCAGAGCTGGGGAGCTGGCTCAGATGCAGACCCAAGAGGAGGATGCTCACGGTCATCCTTGTTACCCACCTGAGGATGCTGCAGTGTGGTCCAGCACCGTGCCCACCTGGCAGGCTGGAGGGTGAATGAAATGAGTGTTGACAAAGTCAAAAGGAATCCCAAGTTATCACTTCCCAGGACAGGGACTGGCCACCATTCACACTGCCAGGGCACCGGGGCGGCTTCTTCGGCTTCCTCCGAGCCCCCTCCTCCCCTCCCAGCATCACCTGAACCAGCTCCAGGTGGGATTCATCCAGGTCTCATCTGCTGCCAGATACCGTGAGAGCAAAGAAACAGCGTCTGAATTAGATGTTGTGAATTTAAAAGGTAATTAAGCATCTCTAGAGGTTTTTAAGCAATAAACCATACATTTATGTTATGGGTTGGGGAAGACCGGAGGTGCCCAGCTGTCCTTGGCACACGCACACACAGTGGGTCCATCCCTCCGAGCAGCTGCCCTGGAGAGCTGAGCTGCTGCCGGGAGTGCCTAGAAAGCTGCAAAAAGTGATGCAAAGAATAATTTTGGAAGTTTATATGCACATGCACGGTGTGCTTGCCTGTCTGTAGGGCAGCTGTCTGGACAAGACTGTGAATTCCGCTTGGCATACCTTCAGGGAACAAATGCGCAGGAGGAGGTGGTGCTAACGGGAAGGAGAGATGCTGCAACGCCGCAGGCAGAGCTAAAAGTGTTTTATCTGCAATTCCCACAGGAAAGCACAAGACAGAGCAGGAGAACTCCGTGGGCTGAGGGCTCTGCTCCAAAAACACCACAAGGCAACAACATTAAATATTTTTTAATGGCACCTGCAGGTCAGTGGTGAGAGCAGGGGGGTTTCCTCCCCACTCCCCCGAGGGATGCAAAGTGATCTGCGGCCGCTGAGCGCCCCAGGTGCTCCCAGCGTACCCCAAAACCCCCCAAGGCCACGCCGGCCATCTCATCCCTCCCGTCCTTCCCAGTCGCAGGGCTCTAAGCCTGTTAAGATGTCCCTGAAAGATAAACAAGGTGTTTTCCCTGCTCGTGACAGCATCACGAAGCATACGCGAGATTTTCTGGCAGCTCAGCTGTGTGCTTCCTTTCGCATGTCTAACTTTAACTCTGCAGTTTCAAATTCATATTAACAATTAAATAATGAAATAATAATGAAATATAATTTATTACATTAAAATAAATATTAAATATTAAAATATCGCTGCTTTATAGTCTAATTTTCTTTACTAATATTCTCTCAGATGTAACTCCACGCTGATGTAGGCTTTTTTTGTGTAAGGATTTAATTTGGTTTTTAGAAAAAAGTCGTTATACATTTTTGCATGAGTGCTGAGCAATGACCCAAACAGAGCAGCTCCTGCAGTATTTCCAGGGTGAGGAAGCTGGGGGTTTTTCTCACTTTGCCAAATCCTGTGTTTCTTGCTGGCAGCTGAGCCGGGAGAGGTGCGATGCTCTGGCTGGCTGCATGCATGGTGTGCGACAGTGGGACGGGCTCCCCAGGAAAGACCTGGAGGCAAAGGGGACTGCCAAGAAGTGAGGAAAAAAACCCCAAAGGCAGAGTTTGAAGATAGGCAACCCTGTGCCACCCCTTCCCTCCCACACTGGGACATGTGGCAAAGCCATGGACCGGGAGCTCTGCATCCCTCTCCGCCTTGTTCCTCTTATCAGATCTCTACATGTGACATTTTTTCCTGTAAAAAAGTCCTTGCAGGTCATTTCTAAGAGATTTCTTATGGCAACCCTGCTCCTGCTCGTTTGGCTTAGGGTTATCAGCTTAATAAACTGAGAGCCTGGAGTTCTTATTCCCATAAAAGTGAATATTAGATGGCCTGAGAAAGAACGGAGCGTTCATTTATCAGGACAAGATGATTTTCAAGCTGATTTGCATTAATTTTGAAAGTCAGGGAGTTTTTTTTGTTCCCATTTCTTTCCAGGAAAAGCTGAAGTCATCTGAGAGCAAAGCCTGCCTCGCCTGGTTTTGGTCACTTGGGATGCTGAGAACCAAACTCCTCAAAGTAAATACTTCCTACGAAGATCATGAAGGGTGCAACCAACATGTAAGGAACAGCGACAGGAAAACACCGCTTTAAACCCAATACCACGTCATGTTGCATTCATTAGGCACTTGACACTGTAGCTGGAACAGGAAAAAATAAAAAAGGCATGGAGCAGGGCGATATTTCGGTTTGTTGAATGCTTCTGAATCAGCACAATTATCCTCCCAAAATTGCAATAGCTCTCCATGTGTTCAGCAAAGGCAGCAGAGAGATACCCACCGGGGGTCCCCAGGAGATGATTTGGGAGGTGATGCTTTGCTCCCTGCACCATGAAAAAGAACGAAGAATTTTGCCAGGACAAAACTAGCAGCCAGGACACCCCAGCTCCAGGGAGCTCACCAGCTCCTGTGTCCTAAAAACCAGCCTTACTTTATATTTAGAGAAGAGAAAAAAAAAAAAAAAAAAAGCTGATGCACGCCCACAGAGTGCTGGAGGAAGGAAGATAAGGCAGCAGTCCTCCTTCCTCCCGGCCGCCCGACGGAAAGTCCGTGTTTATCTGGTGCAGGCAGGGCTGCCCTGCTCCCAGGACATGGGGCACGGCGCTGGGGATGGGTTTTCAGAAATAATCGAGTGGCTTGGCTGGCTGGTTGCAGCTTTCCCCCTTGTAAGCCAGGTTTTAATCAGAATTTCTGCTAATTGAGCAAAAAATATTCTTCATAATAATAACAACAATGAGAAATTCTGCTAACCGGTCAGAAATAATTCATAGTAATAATAGCAACAACAAGCAGAAGAGCTTCTAACTGAGAAAAAATAATGATAGCAATTTTGCCGTTTTTTTTCACCATCGATGCAACTCTGAATGAAGGACTTGACAAGGCGAGGCGAGAGATGCCAGCCAAAACAGAATGCCAAATCTGACATTTTTGCAAGAGATTTTTCATCTAAATGCACTCAAGCACAATCATGAGATGTAGATACTCGGGGTACTTGGTCGTCACTGATCATGGGAGGTGGTTAGGAAATATATTTATGCCTAACCACAGCCAGCTTTAATATCACCCAAACAGCCAGAAACACATTGCCCTGCCCCGCACCGCCTGCCCGCCCGCTCCCGTCGGGTGGAGCTCGATGTGGGTCTCTGCAGCGTTGCAGCATCGTGGGGTTATTGCAGAAGAGCCAGTGGAAATGAAGAAAAGACAAAGATTGATTTTGCAATAAGTGAGTTTGCTTTAGTTTACCACAAGATGGAGCTTTGAGTGTAAACCATTTGAGGTTTAGTTGTTATTTAAAGATGTATGTTTGATTTTCTCGGGTGGTTATCTGTGTTTTTTTAATGAATCACCTTTTTCATCATTAGTCTCATTAGTCAGATATGAGGAAAGTCTGAGGGCTCTGCCCAAATAGGTGCCGCTCGGGCATAACTCAGAGGAGGAAGATGCTGGACAATGCGGCTTTTCTTCCTCAATAAGAAATCGTACGCCGATACCATGCGATATTCCAGGAGGGGTCGAGATGGTAGAAGAAAGAGCACTTTGTGGAGAAGCTGAGGCATGAACCAGGGATAAAAGGAAAATATTTGTGAAGCAGGAGGCTTTTTTTTTTTTCCTCATTTACCTTGTAGTTCAATTTTACTTCTGCAAAATCCCCTAGTTATATATCCCACAGTTATTTCTGAAGAATGATAGAAAATTATCGATGCAAATATTTTACTGAGTTTCAGCTTTTGATATCAGCAGCAAAATTTAACAGAGGCAGCCTGAGCTTTGTGGTCAGGCATCTCCCCAAGATGTAAAGCCTACATATATAAATTTCATTTCTCTTGATTTCACTTCCCCTCAGCCTGGAGGGATTGACTTTTGTGTTTTGTAAGTGCTTTTCTGGTGGGTTGGTTCCCTTTTTCTAGTTGAAGTTATTGTGAAAAAACTGGGAAAAGAAGTGAGGTTTGGATTTTTCTCTGGGGGCACCCAAGGAAAGTCTCCAAAAGGGGGTTTTCCAGGAAAAAAAAAAAAAAAAAAAAAATCTTCTGCATTTGGGCGTCACTCCTGAGATCAATAGTTGCACAGCTCCAGCGCTTCCCACCCCTGCAGGGACAGGAGCCAGCAGGGAGAGGAGTTGGAGGAGAAAAAGCCAAATTGTGAATCCAAGTTCAGCTCCACCCTTCAAGAGGTCTTTGTCTTTTTGAGATAAAAAGCAAACGTCCTGTCGGGTGGTTTCCTTCCCCTTTCCCCCAGTGCTGCCCAGCACCACCTCCCTCTCCTGCCACTGGTTCTTCTCCCCCTGCCCCCAGCACTTCCCAGCCCCTCCTGTCTTGCTGTTCAGACTCATTAAAACCTGGGGAGCAACTTTTGTATGAAAACAACAATTTGTGCAATATCTTCAGTGGAATGACCACTTCCCGCGTCTGCGTGATGGAAAGCAGGATAGAGGTTGTGCCTCATTCTCCAAGTGCAGTAATTGAACAGAAACTGGCCTCGGTTAATATTAATTTTCAGTGAGTCTGGAAATGAACCAGCCACGGGTCTGCTCACGGAGGTGAACAAGCCGCTCGTGCGAGGGGTTGAAGCGATGCTCTCAGCGATTCCAAAGACAGGTCTGTTTGTTGTACTCTTTGTTATTCCCAGTAGGTTATACAGGATACAATGGAAGAATTTCTACTGTTGTCTTTCATTTCAGTGGCATCTTTTCGTATCAGCAAACATCTCTGCCAGATGAAAGCAGCTCCATTTCAGGGGTGTGGTGGTGCCCACCGGGCACAGGGTCACATCTGGGCGTCATCTCCCGGCCTCCAGCAAATGACCCAGAGTAAGGGGGACACGGCAGGGGAGATCATGTCCTTTGCTAATGGAAATATTCACCTGGGAAGAAGTAGAAGAAAATAACCTAGAAAGAAGGTCATCGTTCTCCTGACAGCCCCACGGGGAACCCGAGCAGTGCTCAGACTGAACTGATTTTCCTGCCGAGCGGGACAGGCGTGTGGATGCCACCTCACGTGGCAGCAAGAGCAATGGGAGCCGCTCTAATTTCTTTTGAAAATATTAGAAATCCCAAGAGAAGAATCTGTAAAGAGTCTTTAGGCCTGTGGGAAAATGGTCCTGATGGATTTTTGAGATTATTGTTGCATGAGGTTGGGACATAATGTGGTTCCTAGCTTATCCGAGCATCACCAAAAGATGAAATGTTGCACCGTAACTGTCGAAAACTGTATTTCTCTGTGATGCAATCCCTAGAGAAGTGGAAGTAAACACACTGCTGCCACAGCATGGCTCTTCCTTTAGGGCAGCTGCATTGATGCCTCCAAGAAACACGTCCAAGCACTAAAATGATCAACACTTAGAAAGAACTACTAAAATTTTAAGAAATTGCCAAATTGCAGAAGGATGGAGGTTTGTTTACTTGGACAAAAGGCTGACACTCCTGGAAACCCTTCATCCTCTACACTCAGTTGCATGGCAAAGGAACAGCCGAGAGCTGGAACCAGGGCAGTGGGAACATGACCTGCTCCACACCTGAGGGTGTGAAAGGAATGGAAACGGTGGCAAGGAGCAGAGCCCACACACCCCAGCGCAGGGCTTTGGGTGGAAATATCCCAGTCCATTCGTAATACGGTTGATTCACTCTGCTGTCTGCTGGAGAGCCAACGCCTTCAAAAACAGCATCACATGGGGTCCCATCAAAGGGGTCCCTGATGTCACCAGGTGTCTCTTCAGTGTGAAGAGATTGCTTGGAACAGGAAAATAAAGTACCGCAAGTTATTTCCCGTATCATGATGTGGTATCTACCATCTGAGCAGAAAACACCTTCTGCAGCGAGATCTGTACAAATGCTGCAGGGCAGTAGGTTTCCTTTCCCTGAAAATCAGAAGCCATCTTCTCAAAACAAGTATGTACAAAATAATTTAAAATTTTGTTAGGATCCATTTTGACGACATATAGGTATTAAACTTCGTGTAAGTATGAGAGTGAGATCAGGTTTCTTCCCCTCTGCCCTGCAAAGAAGAACCCCGTGTGTGTGTGTCTGTGTGGGTAGGGTCACAGGCTGCTTCCTCGCTGCGTGGCACAGGGGAGACGGCAGCGGGGCTCACCAGCCCGCGGCTGACAGCCCAGCTTTCATCTTCACCCGGGAGCAGACACCGCAGCCCTGCTGAGGCTCCGTCTCTCGCAGCCATGGGTCCCTTTGCTCACAGATAAACACCGTCACGGGATGCCACTGTCACCTGTTCTGCGCCTTAACAGAAAATCTGCGTCCCCTTGCAAACCATCTCCGGCAATCTGCAGAAAAATAAAACAACAAATCTCTTTGACCGACAAGATTTGCTCTCGGAGCTGCTGTTGGGCCAGGTGTTCTGCGGTATTGCTATTTTTGACGGTATAGGCTTCAGACAGATGAAAAGGGACACCTGTATTCTAAAAAAATGCCCATAGGAGTAGCTGAGGGTGAAAGTAGGTCCATTTTCCATAAGTGCTCCATTTTTGAAAGTTCGTATTATTTCACTGGGTAAAAGAAAGCAAAAGGGCAGCGCAACTGGCTGCAAAAATTGGTCAGGTATCGTTTCTCAAAGGCACAAGGGTGGTTTTTGTTAGCGTTCATGGACTGAAGTTCAGTAGGTAAGGTGATACAATACAATATTTTGTTCTTTAAAGTTCTTCTAAATTAGTTATATTGCTATGATATCTAAAATACAAGTGACAGAGAGCAGGGTGTTATTTGCAGGAAAAGTGTCTCTATAACTGTATTATTGCTTTTTTACTAACTGTATACTGTCAGTTCCAATTCTGATCCACCTCCGCATGATTAACAAAACTCTGCTAAAGCCCTTGAAAGACTCTCCTGTGGTTTTTCACCCCAGCTCCAAAACCTTTTATAGCCTCTCAGTGCAGTGCTCACTAATTACATCATCTTGTAAACAGGAACGCTCTCCAGCTGGAATGTTGACTAGCTATAAATCCTTTATTAACGTCAAATTAACAGATGCAGCTACTCTAGATGCAAGGGGTTTGCATGCAACACACACGGTCAGACCAAACCAGAGCTCGTGTTTCAGAACTGTGTCTTCACTGGAAGCCTGAACCGATGTTAAACCAACGATGTGCCTACACAGCAATAATTCATGTCGTTTAGGAGCACGGTCCCTGTAGGTCCTATTTTCATTATTCCAGAGAAGAGCTGCCCCTGTGCGCAGCCATATCAACACGTTGCAGAGTAAAGCCCCGCAGAACGAGTCGAGCAAGCTCCACCAGTCACCGCGCAGGTTTGACAGCACGGCGGGGATCTCCGCCAACACAGCTCTGCCGATCTGGGAACATCTTCACGCAGCCGCAGTGGACGTACAGCTCTGGCTTAACCGTGTGTGCACACGAGCGCTTGCCGAGCTCCGCACAGTCTGGGACAGCAGAGCCAAAAAAGATGTATCTGTGTCCACGCTCACCATTAAACCCAGTTCAAACTATGGGTCTGGTCACGAGCATGGTCAGCGCCGGGTTATTTGCTGCCGTGGGGAAGAGGTTGGCCATTGCAGCAACATCTGCTGAGTCTTGGCCGCAGGCGTGAGCTCTGCCGCTGCCCTGGTGGTGCGGCATTCCAGCGGCCGGCTGAGCCGCCACGAGATGAGGACAGAGAGAAAATGGATTTCCCCATTTAGAGTGTCTAACCAGTAATAACCCCATGGTTCTTGCTGGTGTCGTCACCCAGAGCAGCCCCAGGCAGCACGGAGCCGCTGATCCCACCTTGCCAGAGGGAGAATCGCCGGGGCATGCGGTCCCTCGGGGTGGTTTTGGGGGGAAGCGTGCCTGCAGGGAAAAAGGGAGAACCCCAGATGACACCCCTCAGCGCCAAGGGAAACAATCTGTGTCCAAAAATGCAGATTTGGTCAGCTCAGTAGGAAACAGCCTGAGCTTTGGGTGTTTGTTGTTCTTTCTCCAATAGCTGTGTTTAGCAAAGCTTTTTTAGACCTGCCAAGGCTCCAGGTTCCTAATATATCCCTGGTGTGATTCTGCTTGCCTCGCTGCAGTTACACCGCAGGCGAATTTGGCCCTGTAGTCATTTGGGGCTGCTGATGGTTCTGGGCATGCTGCTTGCTCTGCAGATTTTCTGGAGGGCTGGAATTTCTTGTGGAATTCTGTTCTGTGAGGCAAGGGCTGTGTGGGCAGCGAGCTCTCTGAGCACAGTCGTTAGAGGACGTGCCCTTGACAGCGATTAATTGCTAATCACCTCTTCGCCTCTGTCTCCTTCAGCTTCACTCTTCTGCTCATCAATTCCACAGCTTGTCGCTACAGAGGAAACGGACTCTTGATTTTCCCCCGGCTGTAAGGTTCTTTTCCATTTAAATAATATTCCTGTTATAGTATTTTGTAACAAGGCAATCAGTAGAAGTGAGTCATGTATGTTTTCTTTGCCGCAGATATGAATCTAATGCTGCTGCAGTGAAGAAAAGCCTGCCAGGCAGTGAGGGAAGTCAGTGGAGCAAAGACAGAAATTGCTGGCCAGAAACAGAGATCCCCAGTCAAGGGCCCAAATTCATCTCAGCCCCGTGGGAAAAACTTTCCTCTCCAAAAGTTCATACTGGCAGCTCTCAGCACGACAGCGTCGCAGGCTGAAACACTGAGTCCTTATCAACACGAGCAAGGTGGAAACACAGGGATGAAAAGAAGCCGCAGAATTGCTGATTCGAGGAGTATTGAAGAATATTGTTAATATCATTGTCAGGATAATATTGATCTCATCAAACATCCTTATCAATAACAGTGAATATCAGAGCTAGAGAGTGGGGGAAAACAGGCTGAGGAGGGGATGAAGGGCAAAGTCTTAGAGAGATGGAAACGGATTGGACGCAAGAAGTAGAACTTCAGCCATCTGGATAAACAGAAAACACCAAACTTGGAGAAGGTCTCCATTGTAAAGGAGAAAGTTTGTTGGTTCTCTTTCATTTCTTATTGTTTATCTTTTGTCCTTTCAGTAGTTATGCTGCTCATAAAAAAAAAAATCAACTAATAGTGATAGTGTCTATTTAAAGCTATTATTAATGACATGTATTAATTATAATTTCTTTACGTGTGCTGCCTTGAATGTGGGCTGGGGCTCAGCTGGGCGATGCTCTGCGGAGGGGACAGCCCTCGTCCCGTGATTCTGCATCGTGCAGTGAGAGCAGGAAGCTCAAGCGAAGGGAATGTGCGCTTCAGTACTTAGCTACGTCTGTGGATCCAGGTCTAACAACATGCTTAAACACATGCTCCCCATGAAGCTGTGAGCAACCGTTGAAATGTGAAGTGTGTGCTTACACGTCCTGCCAGCCCGTAGCCCTCCTGGTGACAGCTTTGTCTGAACTAGAGCGATGTCCACCACTGGGGATATGCACGTACACGGTACCTTCTGCTTCAAACACTGAGAATACTTTACCAACTAGAGCAAATAGAGTATCATATTGTTCCCAAAAGGTAAGGAGGTGTTGTGCTGGCATACGTGAGAAGGAGAAAGAATAAACATGAATGCATTTTAAAGTCTGTGGGTTTTTAAAAGTATTTTAGAGTAGTTAAAAAATGTCTACAGTAAAAACTAGTTCTAGTGCTGTGCAGGATTGGTCAAAAAGATGCTGCAAGTGGCATTGCCTCCTGAATCAGTGACTGGTCCAATAAAAGAGACTGCTTCGCCTTACAAACCTTGTTCTTTGATATTCTTAGACTGGGCTGCTTACATCACGACTGCCACTGAAAAGGGAGGTGTCGGTGTTTAATGTCCCCTGTAAGAAATACTGTTCACTTCTCTTTGTGAGCAAGCCTAAAGGTAACAGAACCGCAGCCGCTGTGGCACACCAGTTCACCCTTCTTTTAGGCCAAATTCCTCCAGTCTCTAAGACAATCCAGTCCGTATATTTGTTGCATTTTTAAGTAGTATTGCTTTAACATGACAAACACCAGAGGGATTAAAAGGATAATTAAGGATAAGGGGATGATCTCTTGCCTTGCAAGGTGCTAAAGATGATCTCAGAATAAATACCAGTAAACTAAACCCAGGGTATTTTAGCAGAAAGAAGAATCAGCGATATTATGGAAGTCAAAAGAATAAGAGATATTACTTGTTCAGATGTTTTGGGATTTCCAAGTCTAAACTGCAGCCAACATATGGCAAAAGTCTGAAGGAAAACTGGTGCAAAAGCATTTCACAGGGGAAGTGGTGGAGTCACTCAGGGAGATCTGGTGGTGGGTTAGCCCTTGGCTCGGGGC
>NW_010129405.1:0-5378 GCF_000699245.1 Pterocles gutturalis | reverse complement strand
CCGCCCTTGTCTGGGGAGACGCCAGCAGACCCTGCCCGCCCCGCGCTCCCGCGGCCAGCTGCCTTCTCCGGGGGGACCGGGCAGCAGCGAACCATGTGGAGCAGCATTCAGCCACTGGTCCCACGGGCAGGTCACTGGTCCCGCAGGTAGGTCTCTGCCCTAGTGATACTGGGCAACACTGGTTCCACAGGCAGGGCACTTTTTTTTCTCTGCCCCAGGATACTAGGCAGCATTGGTCCCACAGGCAGGTCCCTTCCAGGGCAGTGCCCTTCCTCAAGAATGTCCCAGCCGAGGCAGTGCAGGACTGGGTGACGCTCCCGCAACAGCTCCCTGCCCCAGCCGTTCGGGCAGTGCAGAGCTCCAGGGTGCAGGATGCTGCCCACTGCATCCATCACTCAGCTGGAACCTGGAGCAGCAAGGGAATGCTGAGACCTCAGCCACCCCACACGAGGTGTAATGAGCTGTGTGGAGTCGTCAGATCTCATGGACAACACTGAAAACACCGTGGAATACAACATCGCAAGAAGAGGGGGACTTTAAGGGATGGCTGAGAGAATTATATGAGTTGAAAGCTCTCCTGATCATCATCACCAAGGAGCTGTGTTTCGTATTTAGTGCTGGAAAGACAGCTCCAATGTCCTTCTTGAGATAACGGAAAGAAGAGCAGTAACAGGATAAGAAGCGCAGCACTTTCCAGGTGCGGTGATGGCTGAATTTTCGTATGAACATGGCATCACAGCTATGACTGGAAGAGACAACACTGTGATCATAGGAGGCTTCTGGGGGGAAAAAAAAAAAACTAACAAACCAGCCAGTGGAAAATGGCAACACACAAGATGGATTTGCTGTAACCACAGCAAACGTGGGTGCTGGGAAACATGGAAGGACAAAGAAGTTGCATTTTCTTGCAGAGCTGCTCACCTCAGGGTGCTGCGGATGCTCAAAGTTCACACGGCTTAAGGGCAGCATTTCGATGTACCACCATGACACAGCAACCGTCTCGGTACATCCCTCAGCACCATGCGCTCAGAGGCCAGGAGAGAGCTGGGGAAAGTTCTGCCTGTACTTGCCCCGCTCTTACACTCGCACTGGGCATCTCTCAGCCACAGGAAACACAGGGCCATGGACCTTCAAGCCACCACGGCCACCCTGGGGTGAGTTTGTTGAACCCAGGAGCATCCCTGGGGTCTGCAAGCATCCCTCGCCGGGTACCGCATCCTCCACACGTACCAACCCACACCCCCACACCAGGAGCTGGGCTTCGTGGAACGAGATTTTTGCACCGAAAGGAGCTATTTTGGTTGTTCTTCGCTGACCTTGCAGATCTCCACCCCTCCAGGGTCCCTTTTCGTGGACAGAGGGGAGGAACGTACTTTAAAAGCGCCGTGGGTGTGCTGCTGCGGCTGCCCCGCTCTGCCGTGAACCCCCCAGCTGGGACGGCAGGAGCGGCAGCAGATATGAAGAGATTAGCGCTCAGATCACATCGGTTCCTGTCAAATTCACCAGGATTAATATCCCCATGGTTTGTGTAAGTAGGCAGAGCATCGTACCAATTACACCAGACCCACGTTGTCTGGAGGGGAAACTGAGGCACAAACCTGCCATGATGTCCCCAGATTTTATCCCAAGAGCTGACAGCAGATCCAGGGCCCATTTGGGATTATTTTAAGGACCGTGACTTTAATCTAATCCCCATTTCCATCCTGAGGCTCAGGTTTAATGACGTTTTTCATCCCCTGGCTGAGCTCACCTGGGTTTTTGGGGCACATCCTGCCCTCCTTTGGTGGGGGGACCTGCTGTGGGACACCCTGGGGACTGTGAGCCACCCCAGTTGTGCTGGTTTTGGCTGGGATAGAGTTAAATGTCTTTATCATAGCTCACCCATCTTCTCCCAGCAAAGCAGCCGGTGCTACCCAAGGATGGGCAAAGCTTCAACTCAATTTGTTGCTTTTGCTCATTTTTTATATTTTTTTCCCCATGTTGCTGTTGTTTGATTTCCTCCCTGCAGCCCGGATGCTGGGGGTAACGGCTGCGCGACGGTTCTCGTCTCAGGCAGGACTGGCTCTGCCTTGCTTTCCACTGTTGCTCCTCACAGACTTTCTAGAGCCCAAGATCTCGGGCTGACCTCGAGTCCACGATGCTGGGGACGTGCTCGGAAACCCACGTGGGTGCCGTGGGGCTGAACCGGTCCCTGCACCCCACAGCAGCAGCAATGGGCGTGGGGAGCAAGGTGGGTGCTGTGTCCGGGACCCTGCGGGTTTTTTCCCACATCATCCCAGTGTGACGACATCCGCGGGGAGTCCCCTCCTTCCTGGAAACGCTGGTTCCCAGAGTTGTTTATCCCAGCCGCTCGTATTCCCAAGGGGAATTTCCTAGAATCACAGAACTGTAGAATCATGGAATGGTTTGGGTGGGAAGGGACCTTAAAGCCCACCCAGTGCCACCCCCTGCCATGGTCAGGGACACCTCCCACTAGCCCAGGTTGCCCAAAGCCTCATCCAGCCTGGCCTTGAACCCCTCCAGGGATGGGGCATCCACAGCTGCTCTGGGCACCCTGGGCCACTGCCTCACCCCCCGCACAGGAAAACATTTCTTCCCAGCGTCCAACCAGCTCCTAACTCAAACGTTCTTCCCTGTATTTCAAAGCTGTGGTTTTTCTCTGCTCCACCTCGCTCTGTACTATTTTCTCCCCAAGAGAAAACTCAGCCCCGTCTCTAAGCAGCTTCCAAGAGTCCTCCTGCCAACGGGCTCTCCTCCCCGGAGACGCGGCTCCTCCTTTCAGTGTGTGCAGCCCCGGGATTTTCACAAACACTGAGAAATTCAAACAGCCTGATGGCACGCTTCCGCTGCTGCTGGAATATTTTGGTGTATTTCATTAAAAATCCTCAGTTTCAGGGTTTTTTTTCCCAGATAAATCCCTGCTTGGAAGCACCCAGGAGGGCTGGACTGGCACCTTGAGGACCTGGGGGAATTCTGGCTTGGTTTCATAAGCAACCAAGGTCTACAGGATCCCACCTGGGGTAAGGGACATCACATGGATGTCAGGAGGATGGGACCCTCTGGTCATGCCAGAAGGTTTGGAGTTGCCAGAGGCAGAGGGTCCTGAAGCTTTGGCTTTCACGCCACATCTGGAGGAGGTTTCTCAGCAGGTTTCTCCACCAGCCTCTAGCAAAGAGGTCTCAGGCTCTGCTGCAGCTCCCCATCACCATGATGGAGACATCCAACCTGCTGGGTGGACATCGCTGGGTGGACATCGCTGGGTGGGCGTCACTGGGTGGGTGTCACTGGGTGGACATCACTGGTTAGACATTGCTGGGTGGGTATCGCTGGATGACCATTGCTGGGTGGGCTTCACTGGGTGGGTGTCACTGGATGGACGTCATTGGGTGGGCATCCCTGGGTGGGCACCCCTAGGTGGGCATCCCTGGGTGGGCATCACTGGCTTCAGATGCCTGTTCTCACCTCCTGGGTCAGGCCAGGGCTTCATCTGCTCCATCTCCAAGGACGGAGACCACACAACCTCTTTGGACCACCTCTTCCTCTGCTCTGCGACGGAAGGGTTTCTCCATCCACCCACTGTGAACATCTGTGGACATCCACCCACGCTGCCCTGGGGGTTGCTCACAGCCCCCAGCCCACATTAGGACCCCACCATGAGGAACTCTGCACCCCCCAAACCCTCCAAACCCTCCAACACCACCTCCACCCCCTCTGCATGCTGCCCTGCACCCACCGAGGTCCCGTGGGGCTCAGACATCCCCCCGAGCAGTGCTGAGCCTGGCTGCTGGGCCCCCCAAGAGCAGATGGGGATGTTTGAGCTGGGCCATGGTGCAGGAGTGAGGCCTCGGTGATGGCCAACAAGATCCACCAAGAAATGGTGATGGCCAAGGAGATCCACCAAGGAACAGTGATGGCCAACGAGATCCACCAAGGAACGGTGATGGACAGCGAGATCCACCAAGAAATGGTGATGGCCAATGAGATCGACCAAGAAACCGTGATGGGCAACAAGATCCAGCAAGGAACCTTCTCCAGGTGCATCCAAAAGGTGGACCTCACCCCGACCTCCCAGCTGGAGGGAGGGGGTCCCAGGAGGGTCTGACGTGGTGTCTCCTCCAAATCCTTCTTGTTTCTCTGTGCGATTCTGTGATAGACGCCGCGAATGCCCTTTGCCGGAGTTCAGGGCGATCCCGCTCAGGGTGCTGACACGGGCGGCGCATCTTTATTTATTGTCAGGAAGATGAAGCGCTGCCGGCGTTTCAAAGGCATCGTTAGAGTAACATGCCCTCGCAGCGATATCAGCGGCGTGAATACAAAATAAACCTCGCTTTCCACTTCTGCCAAGCCTCCTGAGTTGCACGATTTAATTTCTCTCCCCGCTCTGAATAGCCGCGCATTGTCCTTGCGCGCTCGTTGGGCGGGATGCCGATCCCACCGCTAATGGAGACGTCTCCGCCGGTACAAAGCAATTTGCTCGGCTGATACGTTCCCTACCAAAGCGTTCGGCATCGCTGCCGCCCGGGCTCACGGCTGTGAGTTTCCTGAGAATGATTCACTCCTTTGCTGTGCATCCACGTGGTTTTTCCTCTGGAGATTCCCCAGAACTCAGCCCAGCACCCCGGGATGTCCCAGGGACCCTACTTCCAGGATTTTTTCCTGGTTATTTCTCAAGCGTCCCCTCTGCATGCATCCACCACCCCGAAAAAATGCCCGTCAGCCCCGGCAAGGCAGGGAAAAGGTGGGGGGGCTGAAGGCTGGGGGCTGCTGGACATCCCAGGGCAGATGGTGCTGGGAGGGTGCTGGGGACAAGGGACGGTCCCCACGGGCAGGAGAGCAGAGCATCGGGCTTAGGAGCAGTTTGCAGCCCATATTTTGCTCCTGCACTGAAATGCATCCTCCCTGAGCCACGACATGCCCCCTCCCCAGCCCCCTGTGGACCCTCTCCCCCCAAATTCTCTCTTTCCATGGGCTGAACCCCCCACCTAGGCAGGGGGGAGGAATTTGGGGAACCCCCAGAGTTTTTGCACGATGTGCACGTGAGCCCAGCACAGCCCAGCATCCCGCCCAGGATGGATGCGGCCGTACAGGGTACAGCCAATCTCATTGGTATTCCCACCAAAGGAAGCACCGCACCGGTAGAAATATCTGCGAGAAAGTCCAGTTTCAGCAAGTTGCAGGTTTTTTTATTTTTCCCCCCTCTCGCTGATTTTTCCACCGTTTTCCCCAGTGCAGTCAAAAAACCCGCGGAGTCTTACGAGGAGGGGAGAAAACGGCGAAACAGTGGAGAAGAAAAGCTTTTTCCATTTTCACTGACATTTATCCTGGGAACAGAAAAAGAACAGAAAACAACACCCAGCGGAGCCCGGAGCCTTGTTTTT
>NW_010129404.1:4527-8931 GCF_000699245.1 Pterocles gutturalis | reverse complement strand
CAGGGGGGGGGACATGTGCTCCCTGTGGGATGCATCCTGCGGGATGCAGCTGGGGTGAGGCGGGAGCAGCGAACGGCAGAGGGGGCTGCAGGTCTGGAGGAGTGGGGACATGACAGGGACATCACAGGGGACACCAGTGGGGACAGCCATAGAGCAGCTCAGGGCTGCCAGGCCATGGAGGGGGGGGACAGGGGCCTGGGTCTGCCCTGGGCTGGGATGCAGCCAAGGGGCACAGAGGGCAGTGACATCCCGGGGTGATGCCACCCCTCGCTGGGAAAACGCCGGTGCTGACATCTGTCCCCAGCTGGGGCCCAGGTGGCTTTGCCAAGGTGGAGTTCGACCCAAAAAAAGGGCTGAGAGGTGCAGGGTGGTCGGAGCCCCCCCATGGAGGCAGCTTTGTTTTCACCAGCTCCGGCGCTGGCTGATCCCCGCGTGTGCGCACAAGGTGAGAGGAGCTGAATAGTTGATTTCCCGGCGGGTTTCGCTCCCTCTCGCTGCAAAGTTGTGAACAAAATGACCGGCCATGCATTGAACGGGCTTACATCGCTCTCCATATGGAAATGAAGATAATCCAAGTCTCAGCTTTGTGTTCTCCAGAAGAGAGCGGGCAGGGAGCGGGGGGGCTGGGGGAACAGAGGAGCCCTGGAGCTGGGGGATGTATCCTGCCCCGACACCTCCCTCTGTAGTGGGGCTTCATCCTGTGCCCCGTCCCTCCTCGCCCAGTTGGGGTGATGAAGGCTTTTCGGTGACACATCGTCAGCGAGCTCACACAGCCCCGATTAAAGCTGAGCCCATGTTCATGTGGGTGTTTAAACCAGAGCCTCCTGCCCTGACAGCCGCCTTGGGATATTGAATTGCATCAGTTGGCTGGCAGGTTGGTCTCTTGCATAAATATGTCTAATTTAAGAAAGACAAAAATAAAAATTCAAAATTATCTCCAAAATTCACTCTTTCTTCACAAGGCACTTTTTAAGGCTGTGGCTTGTGCATTTCCATCTGGTTGTTGGTCGGTTTGCTTTTTGGGGAGGCCGGCATCCCACAGTAATTGTGTGGGTTGTAAGGACTTTGTCATTCACGCAGCTCATTCTGAGCTCAGTTCACCCCTTTGGGGTCTCTTTTTACTGCACAAAACACACAGATACTGGGCATCAAAATCCAGGAGACCTGCTGGGTCGGGCTGAGGGGGCTGGTGGGGGCAGGAGGTTGGGATCCTGCCCCACATCTGGGTTATATCTCCTCTGGTCACCCCACAGGTGACTTTGGGACCCCTCGCTGCCACCAGTGGTCCCACTCCCATGCTGAATACCCCCAAGCAGAAAGAGTAGGGGACAAGGACATCCTCCTGCTGCAGTGGGACAGAAGGTGGACTGGGATGGATAAGTGCCCAGCTGGGTTACCTGCTCCAGGAAGGGCAAAGAGATGGAGCCATCTGAGATGCTGCCCTTCCAGCTTCACCCCCAAAAAGAGTCTTGTGGCTTTGGCAGTTTTGTCCCAGGTGTCCCCAAGCCCGCCAGCAGGTCTGGGTGGGCGCATATCCTCACCGCATCCCTTGCCCACCTTCTTCCATGGAGAAAATGTGCATCTGGGCTCAGCTCGATGTCGTGGCTCCCCCTGTAGCCAGCGCAGAGAGAGGCACCCCCCTGGCCCCCCAAGCTTCCCCATCCCTCACCAGCCTAGGCACCATCCCCCCCACTTCTGAGATGCCACCAGTTCACATTGCTCCCCAAAAGCCTCATTTGGGGGCATCCCCCCCCACCTCAACACAGAGCATCCTCCCTGGGGTGGGTACCAGCAGAGCCATGCTCAGCTGAGTGCAGGGTGCCAGTCTGGGGGGACCCCAGCAACACGGAACTAGGCTAGAAATGCCCCCCGGCGTGGGCGAGGGACAATCCTGGCCCTACAGGTGCCAGCACGATGCTCCGGGAGCCTTGGCATAGCGGGGACGGGCGCAGGCAGCGCGGAAATGGGGACAGCCTCTCCATCACACCGCCGTGAGCTGGCAAATTGCCGTGACTTCACAAATTCCCGCTGCCGAGCTGAGCTGGGGAAATCGCTCCAGTGCACGTTCCCAGCCCCCCTGCATATGTGCAGGCAGCATTTTTTTGCTTAAGCCACATTTTTTTTCCTCCGCCGCTTGCAACGCATCCGAGGGGTCACCTGGCTGCAGGGGCTGGCCAGCAGCAGTCCCCTGGCCAATGCCACCTCCCTTGGGAGCTGGAGCCTGGCAGTAGGGACACGGCCCTGTGGCACCCCCCCAGCCTTAGGGTGAGCTTTGGCTGCATCCCACAGGATGCCCACCGCCAGCATCTCCCTGTCCCCTTGCAGCACACGGGGGGCTGGGTCCAGCCCATCCCTTGTGGGTCCATCCTCACCTGACCCCAGGCATTTGGGGTTTTCTAGGATTTCTTTATCATCATGTGACTCCATATTTATTAAGGTCTCCTAGAGTATAGTGATTTTGGAGAAGAACACCTTTCCCCAGCCCCCCATCCTGGCTGTTATTTGCTTTAGGCTTTGGGGTGTTTTGGAGTGGGGGGGCTTTACTGGCAGATTGCCCAGTGGGACAGATGCTCCTGTCATGGAGGGTGACACTTCCCAAAAGAAAATGGGGCAAAATTAGGCAGCTCTGAGGGTGAGACTTTACCCAGAGCTGTGCCAGATTTTGTCTCCTGAGCCAACAACCTGAGGCACCCCCATGGAAAACCTCCATCCCTCCCGGGACCGCCCCACGGCAGAGCTCGTGCTGCTCCACGCCCCTGGGATGGGAGAGGAGCACCAGGGTGACAAATGGCCTGGGATGGACAGCATCAGGGAGATGTCAAAGAGCCATTTGTACATGTTCCTGCCAGGGCTGCTGAGCACAGGGAGGTGTGGGGGGGGGGTCACACTAGGCTGGGCCAGGAGGCATTCTTTTTTTGGGTGGAAGGAGAAGGGGGATTGCTCTGGATGTCCAACAAAGCCCAGTGTTAATGGGATTAATTTTTAGAAATTAAGAAAAACCAAAACCTCATCCTCCAAAGACTGAGCCCCAAGCCTGGGGGGTACTGGGGCTCAACCCCTCCTGCCACCTGGGTTTGGGGACACGAGTGGCCAGGCCAGGCTGGCACCCACAGGCAGGTTTTGCAGAGGATGGGGAGAGCTGATGTCCCCAAGGTCTGGGCCACACCGTCAGTGTGACAGCGTGGGTGTGCATTCAGCCCTGCTGGGAAAATCAAGCCTGGCTGGTTAATTAAAGACCTGGGCCCCGAGATCTGTTTCTTCATTCTGCGGTAGCAATACTGTAAAATTGTTACGCACCATTTCCTCTGCAGAGGCTGAGGCAGTGGCTGCAGGAGCCGCTGGCTTTGGGCAGAAGGGGCTCATCTCATTCCCCTGGGGTCATTTCTCATGTGCAGCAGCATCAGAGTCGTGTTTTGTCCTGGGTAATCTCAGTGGCAGCTTCCACCCTCTCCAGGTAGATCTTCAAGCCTTGGTTAGGGCTGCCATCCCTCCCTTCCTCCTTCCCTCTATCCATCCCTCCTTCCCTCTATCCATCCCTCCATCCCTCCCTCTATCCACCTATCTGTCCCTCCATCCCTCCCTCCATCCCCCCTGTGCTCTGCCCCGTGCCTGCCCTGACATTTCCATCCCCACACTCGGGTCCCTCCAGCCGTGACGAGGCACACAGAACCTGGCTGCTCTCTGCTTCGAGCCCATCACCAGGGGAAAGCAGCACATCAGAAAACCCTGAATGTGCCCATGACCTCCTCTCTGCCCATCACGACAAGCTGCGTACAAACACACGAGCCCTCCCGGGATGCGCCTGCCGCCGAGCGATGCCCATGTACCCAGAGGGGGGGCTCTGACTGCTCACCCAACCCAAACCGGGGCTTTTTTCACCCAAATTGGGCTCGTTCCTGCAGAGGCAGGCTGCACACCCTGCCTGAGCATCTCTGCCAGCATCCTGGACCCTTGTTCCTCGGCTTCACTGGCCACCCCCAGCCCTGCCCTGCACCGCCCGACCCTGGGAGGGGTGATTTGGGGTGGGGGAGAGCAGAAAGGGGGGGAGACTGCGTTTGCGGGTGTATGCTTTTTATTTCAGTAATTCTTTTATCTTGTTCTCGCACCCTGAACAGTGTGAGCGTTCATCAAAGTAATTGACGCGGATGAAATTATCTATGTCGGACAGATAAACTTTGCTGAATATTGATTTTGCACAAAGAAAATGACATGTGCTTGGTCCTCACCCTTTATCTGGACGGAGCAGGGAGATGCTGGGGGAGGCAGGGGGGGGGAAGGAGGCAAGCCTTCGCTGGAGAAGCATCCATAAGAATTACTTTTATCTCTTCTTCCACAAGTAGACAACAGAAGATAAGGCAGGGAGACAGTGGTGGGGGAGGCGGGGAGGGGGGGGACAAGGCAGGG
>NW_010129404.1:0-4514 GCF_000699245.1 Pterocles gutturalis | reverse complement strand
CCTCCGCCGGGGCTTGGACGCGGCACTGGAAGAGGTTGGGGGCTCTTTGTGCGGCGCTGCCCTGACAGGCACGGGATTTGGGGAAGATAACCGGCTTTTCAGGGGCGTGCATCATGAAGAAAGAGCAGAAAGAAATGTGGGCTTGTCTTCATCCTCCCGAAACCCATCAGGGTTTGATCCCATCACAGCGGCTGGGGCTGTCCTCACCCCATGGGAGCATCATTCCTGCAGGAGGGAGAAGGATGGGCTTGGAGAAACCCAGGTGTGGCCAGGAAGCACTGCTGTGTTGAGATTTGACTTTTGAGATTCCTTTTCCCTGGCTTTAGCCACTTAAAAGCAAGGTGTCTCTGCTCATCACGTCACACCGCATCCCTCTGGCATCACTGGAGATGGAGCTGGGCAGAGCCAGAGGGTCACGCAGCAAAGCATCCCTCTGGGCTGGCTCAGTCCTGGAGGGACCGGCCCCCCCGCTTCAACATTTGCACAACCGTGTTGCAGGAGAGATTCCTCCAGCTCTGTGGATTTATGTCAACACCATAGAAAGGTGCTATAGGGAACAAAGCTCTCGCAGGTGCTGTTTTTCCCAAAGCACGGGTCAAAGATGGCCTTGGAGACGCACGCCCCACACGTGGGATATCTCACGGGGTGAACAACAAACCAGCCTTAGACTTTTCAAAGGCGACAGGAAAATTCATTAATAGACCTTCTCCTGCCCTGGCACAGCCTGCTTCAGGGCTGAGCCCCTCCAGACGAGCAGAGCAGAGTCACCCACTGACTCAGGCATGCCATTCCCATCAGAGCCCTGCCAGGTCCTTCAGATCTATACATAAAGACCACAAAAAGAGGCTGTAGAAGGCAATGAGCCTGAATATCCCATGCCATGCTTGGCAAGGAGAAGAAGGTGAGGGGGGAGAGGGCAGGAGGAGTCTCCTGGGGGGGAAATCACCCCTTTGCCAAGCACGTCCCCACGCGGGGCCATCAGCAGGGCTGAACATTTTGGTTCACCTCCTGGTCAGGTTCAAAGATTTCAGAATATTCCTGGATGCTCAGTCCCAACTAGAGGGACAACGATGGTTCAAGTGAGCTTTTCCCGGTATGGGTCATGGTGGGGGAGTTGCTTGCTTTCCTTTTACTTAGACGCGTTGATGTGAGCTCCAGCAAATGCCTCCCAGCAAGCTTTGCAGAAGACAGGTCTTCCTGAACAAGGTCCTCTTGGCCTTTTATTATTTTTACGGGCCAAAGTATGGGTTGGTCAGCGGCGGAATCTGGTCCGTACATTTCTCCAAGGACCTGGGCTCAGCACCCCACGGCACTGAGCTGAAAAATCATTCAGTACTTGGAATGATCCACATTCCTCTTTAATGGCTAAAAACCCAGAGCCCAGGACATCACTTGTAGCATGGGACTTCCTCAGGTGGAGCTGAACCCCCCAAAAAACCCCCCCAACCTTCCTTCAGCTTGGGTGCATGGGTGCAATACTCTGCTGGGTCAACACCAACCCCCCAGTTCTCCTGTTTCCCCCAAATCCTGGCGGGTGGCAGTGCAAATCATGCCAGTACAGACCCAACAAAAGTCTGTGGTCCCGCACACCAGTAAAAATTACTCCTCAAAACACCACAGGGCGTGAACCAGTCCAACCCAGCACTTGTTTAACTTCCCACCACCCCAACAGCAGCCACAAGTCATCGTCACAGCATCCAGCTCCTTTGGTTTTCCTGTCCAAAACCACACTGATCCGATATTACCAATCACCGTCCCCCCTGTGAAGCAAGGAGCTGTTTTTGCAACCATTTCCCTTGGCTGATGCTCCCTTAGGAAGGCTTTGTTTAAACCAGCGCCTTTCTCCTTCCTTTGCGCCTTCACACACCAGCAGAGAATTAGCACACTGGGATTTGTTCTGCTTCCCACTTCCCGTCGGGGTTTCCTATTTCCCCAGCTAAAGGGAAGCCAGGTTTCATCTTGGCTGAATCATGTCTGACTTCTCTTTCGTGATTTTATTTTTTTTTTCCCCTAGATATACCAGGCCTTGGGAAAAAGAAAAAAAAAAAACCCGCAGCCTTTCGTTTGCTGCGCGTGTATTTTCTAGACACAGTGCCCTGACATTGAGAGCAAACAGTTATTAAATAAACGCATTGTTAGGCATGCTTTTAGTCCTGACACCTCTGGTAAATCTGCATTTATTATTTAGTGAATTAAGTGGTTTTAAATCAAGTTATAATCGGTGGGTGCCCTTGTACTCGGTATTTTATATCCTCCTGTGCATGCTTTGTTTGCAATTTCTGTACAATTTCTTTAGGTGCATTATATATTTTCCTTGAAATAGCATCACACTCTGCTTGGGTACCGGCTTCCCAGAAAGGCTCCTACCATTAATGGTGTGACACCCAGCCCCTGTCCCTGCCCTGTCCCTCCTCTCCCACCCCAGTCTCTACAAGGGGAAGAAACCTTTGCAAAAACACCCTTTATGGTTTAATTTCTTGGGCAGCTGGCCCGATGCCTCCCTGTTTTGTGGGCTTGGGGCCCATGGGATGTTTCACCTGCAGGACACAGAAAATGCTCAGCCCTCAGGATGCTCGTGGATGCCAGGGTTGGGTGAACCCATGGCTCATGATTAAAAATCTCACGTGGCGAGGTGCCACCCATCACGAGTAAGGGTTGGACAAGCCAAGAAATTCTTCATTGTGCAGGTGGTGAGGCGCTGGCCCAGGTTGCCCAGAGAAGCTGTGGATGCCCCATCCCTGGAGGGATTCAAGGCCAGGCTGGATGAGGCTTTGGGCAACCTGGGCTGGTGGGAGGTGTCCCTGCCCATGGCAGGGGGGTGGGACTGGATGGGCTTTAAGGTCTTTGTCAACCCAAACCATTCTGTGATTCTGTGACCCCCCTTCTAGCCACAGCCCACGTGGGGTCACAGGGTACCTGCCTCTCCATGACACAGTCATCTCCACCTCTCCATGGCATGATCACCTCCAGCTCTCCATGACATGGGCATCTCCATCATCTCATCTGAGCTGGAGGCCAGAGCCTGGACGCATCACCCATCACAGCCTTCTGTGCCCAGGACCAGGAGTCACAATCATCTCGCCTAACTTTTTGGTGTCGTAAGTGAGCTACCAAAACCTGAACCAGCCAAGACCTGCTCTATAAGCCCACCCATGAGATTGCTGACCTGACTCATGCAGAAGACAGGGGTTGACCAAAACCCCGACACCCTGCTCAACCCCACCTTAGTCATGGGCCGATGCCCACGCCTGCTTGCTGCCCATCCCCATCCTATCCTTGGGTGGATGCACCCCATCCTCTCCCCTCACCCACCTTCCCTCCCCTCCCCATCCCCTCTGCGCCTGTTTTCCCATTTATCTCCTTTGCCTGGCGAATATACATAAATATGAGTGACTGTGTCTGCGCGTGACCTTACCTGCCCTGACTAAATTCATGTAGTGTCTGTGGAGATAATTCTAAAGCCATAAGAAGATAATAAAAAAGGAAAGATAAAAAAAAAAAGGGCAAGCATTGTGGTTTGTATTCCCTTATCTAACCTTCCGCAGGCCCCACATAGGAGCCCGGTCCCTTGCTATTTAAAGGGATGCTGCAGTTGGGAACGGCACGAGGCAGCCACAGAGAGGGATCAGGGACCAGCAGGGACAGGGCTGGCCAGGTCCTTGTCCCCTCTGCCATGCATATGGTGACCTTTTGGTTGGGGAAGGGAAATCCCATTGCTAAATATCTGCCTGGCCTGATCCTTCCCCCCGTCCTACTCCAACGCAAGTGGCCATCCCAGGCAGGGAAGCCTGAGTAGTCACCAAATACCTGCAGCCAGCAGCTGAGCTGGGAAAGGGAAAAATAAATCTCCACGTGTGAATTCTTTTTTTTTTTTTTCATCAAAAAATGCGGCTAGAGCTGAAGGCAGCCTTTGCGCAAGAGGGCACTGGTTGCAGGAAATTATCATGGGCTTCATCGCAGCGGTGTCATCTTCGAACAGAACTGCTTGTCAGATAGACAGGAGTACGGGAGTCAAAACGATCAAGAGAAACAAAGTACGGCATCCTCCCCGAAAGGAGACTGAGGAGATAAACCAACACGCCGAGGAGAGAAACCCCAAGATTTCCCCCAGCTCCAAGAAACAAGCTGTCCAAGCCGTGCTGTCCCCCAGTGCTGGCAGGCAACTCGGTTGTGGCTTCGGCAGCCATGCCAGCCCTCCCATGCTGCCCATGGAGGCATGAGGCTCTGCTCAAAACCATCCCGAGCAAACCCCAAATGATTCTGAGCTTTGCTCAAAAGCACTTTGCTCTTTTTTCCCCCCTTAGGTTGGTATTTTTGCACAGATGGGATCTAAGCCTTGTAAGTCGAATCATCCTGGAGCTGGTAATAAAAAGCTATGAAAGAAACAAAAAAAAAGCCCAATGAACCCTTAATGGGCAAAGGGAGGATGTGGGTAATGGGGTGACCAAAGCTCTGGGTCTGGGAGGTGCTGGAGGACCCTGCGAGGGAGCCGGGTGCTGTAGAACCAGGGGGCA
>NW_010129403.1:78727-83838 GCF_000699245.1 Pterocles gutturalis | reverse complement strand
CCCAGGCCATTCTATGATTCTATGATCTTCTACAAAAAGTATATCAAAAATTCCTTTAAAACTTGTTTAAATTTTTTTTAAACTTGTTTAAAATTAAGTTTTAAAACTTGTGTTTAACTGGAGCAAGAGACCAGCGACTGTGTTTCCATGTATGTCACATACTCTGTAACATTCAGGAACTCCCAAAAAAAGGCATTTTCTGAAGTGAGCAGTGGTAGTAAGTTCCTTAAATTGTGAACACAACTGTGACAAGCAATGCATCCAGTTTCAGAAGTACTTATGGTCTCTAATGGTACCAAAAGGCCTGAAGGCAGCAGAGTGAATAGAAGTGACACACTTTAAATTAGTTTCTTGGGTTCTCTATATGTAAACATGAAAATAATTATGCTTAATTACTTTGGAAAGTTCATGGGGAACCTCATATTTCACTCAGGCAAATTGAGATGAAAACATAGCATACTTTTAAAGAGATGGATACACGGAAATGTTTCCTATTGTTTGACAATAACATATGAAGTAGAGGTGCTTTTAAATTCTAAGCCAAATAAAGAGTTGCCAGTATCACAGGCTCTTTAAACTTCCTGTTTGCACTAGTATTAGGCCGTAGTGAAACTTTTCCATTAGCCTGTGCTCCACAGATTCTAACCCTGCTGCTGAATCAGTTGTAGATCTAATGTTATAAGAAACAATTATTTCATGCTAGGTCTTTACAGGAACAAACAATCAGTACATCCTCAAGGCCAAATTAAATATTTATTAATGAATTATAACAAAGTAATTAGTGTCAAATTAGAATATACTGGAGATTTGATTAATAGTTAATTGTCTTTACTCACCTGGGAGTCTGTTGTTTCTATATTCTCTGTCAAGATAAAAATACAAGAGGAAAAAAAATTGTACATTGCACTGGAATGATACGTAATTTTTGAAGGTTTCCATCAACTAAGATCTAAGAAAACATACCTACATATAAATAAAAAATGTATGCATTTTACTAGCAAACCTAAAAGTTGCATTCTAGTCCCTCAAAAAGAAGACTCAGTCCTTCAAAACCATAATGTATATTATTGGTTCTTTAGTAAATGTGATCACAGGATCACACCGACGATTAGTCTCACCTAGCTTCTGGACTGCTATAGCTAAATATCTTACCTAGTTTAATGGGAACAGGAGTTTAACTAACTAGTTTAGACTAGGTTTTTGAACTGATATGAGGTTAAATCAAAACCTAAAACTCAAAAGCCATTCATGTCAACAGCTTATGGGGAAAGGTAGCATGAATTTAGAAGGTAGGGGTAAGATAACATTAATTGAGAAAATGAAAAGTCATCACAAAAACTCAATAAATGTGAGTCACATATTGGACAACTCAGCAAGCATAGCAATGAAGATATGAATATGTATTTGACAAACATCTGTAGTCAAAAAGTCTAATCCTCTGGGAATGCCCTAGACTTGAGTTTAGCTCTTAATTATAGAAAACTAGGATTTTAGACTTAGTTTGATAAGATCAGATTTTAACTCCTGCTCCCTCCCCTTTGAATTCATCTAATGAAAATCAAGAGAAAGAAAACAGTCAACCAGTGCTGATGAGCTACAGATAACCAGTAAGAAAAAAACAAGCAAAGCAGGCTAATCACTCACTCATTCTATTTTTTTCAGGTAAAATGATGAATCATTTCATCCCTCATGTGGTACCAAAAGGCATTATAGATTCAAAATATCTGCATAGTCAATGGACGTGCTTGTCCTGCTCTTGAGCCAGAATAATTAAAAAATACAACATGCAGGTAGTACCTACATTCCCACATCATTTTCTATTATGAAAAAACAGTCCAACAGTAGAGTGGACTGAACAAGAAGTGGCAAGATAGTGCACATCATGTGGAAATTACTGCTTTCAGAAACTTCACTAGACTAAAGATTTAAATGGAGGATGCTATGGGTAACCCATTTTTAGTTCTTTCCTTTGGTCTCATCCTCATGGGAAAGTCCATGAGAACATATACAAAAACACAGATGAAGATGTGCGATATATTTTTGGTAGGACCCACCCTGAGATCAGTTTTGTCATGTCTTAGTACTTGCCTGTTCGGAGACTTTTTAATAAGCTTTTGGCAGTTCTCCTTAAAGGTAAGAGCTGCATCTCTTGAGATTTCTATGTCTTCTTTTGTACTAGAGTACCTTTTAATATTGCTAGATTTACGAAAATATATGCAAAAGATAACATGTCAAAACTGACATTTTAGGTCAATAAATACTTTCACTCAAAGTTTGTGGATAGATGAAGGAATTTTGGTATTCACTGCTGGAAAATCATTTGGGCAGCCACCGTTTAGACCAGTACTGAATGGGTTAGGAACAAGAGCAAAAAAATGAACATTTTTTTTTAGTCAGCTGATATAAGTGTAACTCTTCACTCACATCTGTAACTATTCACGCCATATGCTTCCGTCCTCAAAAAAAAAGGTGTAAATCCAAATGACACTTTGTGTTGAAAGCACAGTGTTATTTAGCTTCACATTAGGCATGGTGGGCATCTAAACCTCAGGAACATGAATCTACCAGCCCTATCCATGTCAAGAAAGGAAGGACGACCATCTATTCATTCACTCGGATACTAAATTTGACAGAGAATTTTAATTAAAGAGCATTTCTAAAAAAAACAAATGCTAAATGAATGGTCAGTTCCCCCTCTTCTTTGTAGCAGCATACAAGAATAAGCTCTCAGAAACATATTTTTAGAGGTGAGAGATATTAAATACCCTTTCAAATTCAGAACTTAAATCTTTGGGGAAATTTCTATTTGCAGTCAGATCTCACTGAAGTGTACGAGTAGTGGGAGATGTTTAGCATCACTGAAAACTAGGAAATTTATCCAAGTACCTAATTCCAAACAACCATTCTTGCAGACCTTTGACAAATACAAATGCTCAAAACATTTGAGTTTGGTCCATTCACCGACAATAGAATTGGGATGGAAGGAAACAAGATAAATGTCATTCACAACATTTTGTGTGGCAGAAATTCTGCTGTATGAATGACCAGCTTAAAAAAATAAAAATTAAATGAGGTCAGTGAGGTTTGAATGCAAATTTATGCTTTATATTTTATAATTGTATTACATTTCTGGGAACAAGAAGATGACAAAGTAACAAGCTTCTCTCTCAGCTTTTCTCTGATCCAAATTAAGTTCCCAAACAAGTGCCAGAAACAAAGAGGACAGCTTCATATATGCTTGAACTTGTACAAAATTATCCCGCTATTGCCATCTTGTGGATGACCCACAGCATGAAACTGCTTATTTTGCATCTCTCTTTCCTCCTGCCTTCTGGAGAAATGTTTTCTGATACTCTAGACTGCCATGGTAATCCACTACCTGAAAGTTTTAAAATAAAGTTCTTTCAAGTCAAAATAATTTACTTTATTAATTTAAATGAACCAATTAAAGAAAAATAAACTCGGTTCAATAAATGATGGGTTACTTTTTCCAAGTAAGATATTGAACACTACTAGGATGGAAATTGAATTGTAATAAACAGTAACTATTCCATAAAAGTGGCTTTAATTACATTCGTACAGTTCCCTTTTTATCAGAGAACTGAATTTATCTGAAGAATGATCTATTGTTTAAGGCATAAGGCTTACGTAAATTACAAAATCAATGTCACAAAGCCTTGACAATAATAGTTTTAAATATGAATGTGTAACAGATTGTGTAAAACTCAGATACCATGGTATTTGATGGTAGGAGCCATATAATACAGAAAAAAGCTTTCCAGAAATAACATGAACTTATTACTTTTGTTCTCACATAGAATATTCTTATTAAAATGAAATACAGATAGATTTCACCCCCCACCCCCATAAGAGACCAAAGGCAAGGGATTACACGACATAATTAGGAATTCCCAAATTTAAAAAGATTTGTATGCCTAAGATATCAAAGACTTTGCTTTCAGGTTCCATTTCACAAGTCTAGAACTTAAAAAAAAAAAGAATTTAACTAATGGTAAATCAGTTGTCAGAACACAGCATTTCACCCTCCCACTGTGACAAGAACTGCAACAGAAATATCGTAGATACCATTGCACAGTCATTTGCAAACGGATACCATCGCATTCTGCCTGCTTTATTCCAGCTGCTTTGCAAGTTGCTTCCAACGCACAGTGGAAGCTATGATAGCTTTGTCACTGTGTTCGGTTAGTTAAGTGTGCTTAAACATACTGTTACGCTGTTGCAGCTACACTTTTTGCAGATGAGAATGATTCTATGTCTGCCAGTGAAAATATCCCATCAACGTCCCAATGGCCCCTCTCATACATATATGGCATCTACACAGACCATATCAAAAATATTTTTTATTCATGGAAATAATTATGCTACTAACATCGTCTAAAATCTGCAAGCTTTGATGCTAGTTGATGAACCAAGCCTTCTTGGCCCAATTCAGTAATGTTTGACACACACTCAGAATATCACCTCACTGCTGTGCCCCTTGGACATTTTTTTTATATTGTGCATCACCATAATACCTCCATATTAATTTAAGTTTATCCTCCTCCTTGAAACGTATTTTCAGTATCACTTCAATGCAAGAAGTGTTTAAAGATTTTTGAAAAGTGTTTTCAGCTGGATCCAGTCTATTCTGCCTACTTGTTTAGAAAGCAGCTCCCAGATTTGATAACTGGAAAAAAATCATACTCCATTGAAAAAAATATTCCTTCAGCCAGTTTTCCCTAGGTTTGGGGTTTCTTATAAACAACATCATTGTGCAAAATGATAGCTATGATAACATGCCTTTGGCTTTTACACCACAGCAGAGTTTTGACTTCAAAGAAAAACATGTCTTTTGTCAAGGTGGACCCCATTGGTACAAAATGAAAGAAGACATTAAAGTACAGCAGCTTTTATAAATGCTTAAAACACAGCCTGGCAGAAATAAGACAGTAAAAAGATTCAATGGACAAAAAAACTGACTTAAAAAAAAAAATCAAAAAGACAACACCTTTTAAGGGGTCAGAGTATATATTTTGTCAGCCATTTTCTAGTATATGGAAAAGGTTCCATCATTAAAAATAAATGACAATTGCAGTTTTTTTTTAATATGG
>NW_010129403.1:21689-78696 GCF_000699245.1 Pterocles gutturalis | reverse complement strand
CCCTACATAGTAATTTCTAAATTTCAAATTGTGAGCAGATGATTACTTAGTGCCTATCTACACAAACTATATGGGCTTGCAAAACACTATTCATGGAAAGGAGGACTGATATAAAATCCTTTTAAGTCAACAGAAAGCCTCTGTTTACTTGAAAAGTATACAACAACATTGTTATCAGAATTAGAGGATTTAAAATTTTGCTAAGTGAGCCTCTCAAATATGCTTCTGCATTTGGACAGAAGGAGTTATAAAGAAGGTGGGCAAGTCATGGGGTAACTGACTGGATCACTTCCATAATAACTGGTACATAAAGGTCTTCAGTAATTATTCATGCTATATAGAATAGTTCATGTTTCTGTCCTAGTCTAGTGTTATACATTGAACTCATGCATTTGAAAGATTCCTGATAGAGGGGGTATCTGAAGATGTAGAACAGATAGGAAGCTGGACACTAAGTTTAAAAAAAAAAAAATCTACAAAGAAAATACAAATTGACCTGCCTTCTATTAGTAAAGAAATCACGGTCACAAACTCCTGATTACAAACTCCTGATCTCCTAAACCTCACCTAAAGCAGCTCCTGAAGCTCAAAGTTTAGGAATACATTATAAACTGCCAGATTCAATTGTCCATTAACATGGCCACCTATAGGGTCATCACATTTCGCCACCTGGCACTCTATAACATTATCCTTGGGCATCTGGAGCTCTTGCTAGCCCACTGACATTGTAATTAATATTCACAAAGCTTCACTTGCCCTTCAGACCTGCTGCTACATTTCACTAACTCAGGGTGTAGACAACATCCTAGACACAAGTTAGTGAATGTAAAATAGCTCGGTGATAGAATATCAATTTTTTTAACTGATACTTTTGGTGAAAACAAATATTTAAATTTTGTCTGAAAATACTAATTTAATTGGACCTTGTATAAAGATATTAAAGACTCCTGAGATACTACAGGCAAGCTTGAAACTGACATGAAAGTTCAAGTTCACAATATTTTGCATGATGTCTTTTATTTCATGTAAAACATGATTTTATCTTCTGAAAATAAATGATTAAAGGGGGAGCTTGTAGCAACTTTTAAAGTTGTTTTACACTTCCTGCTATAAAAAGTTATCACAATTCATTAAGATTATGGCTTACTGTGTGAAAGTAACAAAGATATCTCTTCAGAATAGATCTTTGAAATATGGCAAGCAACAGCATTTTGTTTTAGAAAGGTGCCTTTCTGTCATCTCTTGTAATTACACTCTGGTTAAACTGAGTCGCATGCTATTTGTCTCTTTCTCTCTTTGGGGTAATGGCTTTTATGTTTGGTGCCACATAATACAGTTAGACCTGTGTAACAAAATGGACAGAGGCAACTGACAGAGGACAAACCTGCTGTACGTACAGGACTGGTTAATTCCGATGGGGGTCAGCAGAAAAAAATATTTGGAAAACATATGTACAATTTATATTGCCAAGCCAAACACACCATAATTAAGAAGTAACAAATATAAATACATATTTATAATCTTTAACATATTTCCTTGCCTGTATAACAATTAATTGCCTGTAAGACATTAATTACTTGATTGATGCTTATTCTCCACCCTTTACTCCCCAACTCTCTGTATCTCTGCCATATAACTTTTGTATTTCTTTAGGGGTTTAGATCCCATCAAATGATAGCAACATGCATTTAACATGAACAGTGATGATTTCAGCTGCAGGATTCTTTTGGCATGAATGAACTACAAAATTGACTTTTAGAACTCTGAACAAGATGCCTAAAGTAATTTTTGTTTTCTGATGGAATTTTAAAGTTTTGATATTTCAAGAATTCAGAATACAAGTAGTTTTCATGGAAATACTGAGTTTTATTACAGATTATTAGAACAATTGAAAGGTCTTGCAGTACAGAAATTCTTGGGAACTTCTTGGTGAAGTACCCACTGACTGGAAAAGAGGAAACAAAATCCCCATTTCTAAAAAGGGAAAAAAAGCAAGACTCGAGGAATTACAGGCCACTCAGTTTCACCTGGCAAGATCATGGAGCAGATCCTCCAGGGGGGCTGGAACAGGATGATCTTTTAGGTCCCTTCCAGTCCAAATAATTTTATGACCCTATGATACAGAAACAATTGATCTGTTCTATTCAAATGAGAAACACTTGTGTACAGTTTAATAAAAAGCATCTCTCATAAAGATTATGTCCCACATATTGTGGGAATTCTGTCACCATAGACAACCTAGATTAATTGTAATAAACAGAAATTGTCACTAAAGCTCTCAGCTTATGCCATCTAATATTGTGTGAATAAATTTCATTTTCTAATATTATGAAACAGCCAAGAGTATAATAAATCATCTACCTAAGTCCTTTGAGAATTTTTGCATAATTTACCAAAACAAATTGATTTTAGCAGAAAAGCCACTAATTTACATGGGGAAGAATGGTTTTCTTACTGTGATGAATTTAATTTCAATTTCCCTGTTTGCATGAATTCACTCCAGCAATTCATCACTGCTAGAATTAAACTACAACCATGTTTTAGTTAAGCAGGCACATAACTTACACCTGAATGACAATAAACTGCCTTTGAAATGTAAGATGTGAAATTTGCAGAAGATATCTAGTGAAAATCATTGGAAAGGCCACACTGCCTATCAAAAATATAAACAATAAGATGCTGCAAAACAATATTAAACTGCTAGAGAATTTTATTCTTAGATTGGTTGTCAACACTACATTTCTGAAGTCTAATCTTTCTTAAGTTTTTGTTCTGTAACAGGATACTTTCTCATGAAAGAACAGGGGTGTAAAGGAGAACTCATAAAATGTGTAGGTTTAAATTAGAACAGAATGAACTCTCTCTTCAGATTTTTAAAATGAGTCACACATCCGAATGTTTAGAACATACATGATATGGAAATGAATTATCTTTCACAGTCAGTTCAAGCTGGTTCAACTTGGACTGAAAAGTAAAATGTTACCGGCAACCCAAAGGAATTATTTCAAAAACAAAGAAATTCAATTCCCAAAGGAATTAATGTGTAGGTTCATGTCCATAGTCCAGAATAAGATAACCCAGTGGCTACTGAGAATCCAAAGTGAGTGAATTTAAAAATCTGGAAATCAGTGCAAAAATTAGCTGTTCACTTTAGTGACTACTGCTATCAAGAAGGTGGCTCATCCCTGAGGTTACTTTAGAGCTGGGCTTCAGTCAGCTTTGTTCAAAGATGCTAACAGGACAGAATATGGGAAAAACTTTTCAAAGTTATTTTTTTGTTGGTTCATTCCATTTTTCAGTCATGTATTAGATATGTGTTCTCTGCCTCAAACCACAGCTGACACATTATAATAATTTTTAAATGTAATTTTCTAAGATATTGAGGTTTACACAATGTGTGAATATGCCTTTCTTCAAACACAGCAGTTCTTGACACTTTACTCAATTTTAGAAAAATCTGACAAGAGAAACAGATTACTCAAAGACTTCTGGTGCTAAAACTTTTGTGAAAATAGGGAAGAAGAAAGACTACTATCAGTGCTCTTACTGACGAAAAAAATGAATACAAGTATACAACACAAGATGTAGGTAAGCACTAAGCTGTCAAGAAAGCCTTAAAAGACTCATATGCCTTCTCAGGTAGCAAAATCAAACAGAAACTTTCAGAATATGTAGAAATCCAGGGTAGAAAGCACAGTAGCTAAAAATGAACCCATTCCTTCCTACCTCTTGGTCAGCTAATTGTATCAGATCTGTTGTTCTCCAACAAACACATCCGTAGGAAACTAAATAGTAAAGGGTGTTGCCTTGTTTGCCTGCTGAGCTAAAGACAGGTGGTTACATTTTAAGCCATATTAGTTCCTGGGACTTGTGCCCATGGATATTTCAGGAATATCATTCTGCAACAGAGGAAGACAGATCCAGAAATTTACAGGAATGGAAGTGGGGTCAACCATACAGACTGGTTAATTTTTAGGTTTTCATCTCCCTTCATCCTAGGTTGTCCATTATGATAAGAAGCAGAATACGCACTGTCATGATCAAGAATTGATTTATCAGAAGGCCATTCACCTCATTATTTATAAATTTATACCCAGGTTAAATTACAATAATGCAAAAAATGTTAGCTAGATAATTACGAGACTTAGAATGCAAGTATTTCCCACCATATATGAAGTATTTGAAAGGAGAGTTGCCACTCACTCTGTTGAGCACACAACATGGAAAAGAATTTCACAGAAAGTAACTTGCTTCTCAGAGGGAAAAGGACACTGAAGATATTTATAGGTTATCTGATTAGTTCCTTTCAGTAGCATTGAATAGGATGACGCTGTAGCAGTCTGTATTTACTTAATGCTGAACCTGTGAAGAATCCATCATTTGCATATTCTTCTCAAAAGCACCAGATGCACATTCTTAAATAAAGTAATAAATGCCACTGATAAGACTTGATTCTTTTATGAAAAGAGAAACATATTATATGGTACAGACTGTGCCTATACTTCAGTTTGCAGACTTTTATACACTTTATATGCTCAAAACTCTACAAATGTTCTCGGAATAAGAAGAAGGGAAGTTGAAACCTCACTTGAAAATGCACTTGCTTGCTTGTGGAGTCTATGTACATTCAACAACTTTTGATTTACATACGTTACGTATAATTATTCTAAATAAAAGTATTCTAAGTAAATACTAGAGACAGAAGAGTAATTTGTACCTCCAACCACCCACTCTACCTCACCCTTGCAAGATTCGTATCTGTGCACTGCATGCAGTGGTTGAAAACTACTACTTCGTTGGAAATTTTCCTTTCTATAGGTTGTAATAGTGCCAACAGCAAACTTGAGTGGTTCCTTTGATTTTTTTGAGCCAGTTCAGGGGGAGTTTTTTGGCCATGTAACTAGATGGCAAGACTTTCGGGGGTCAGATTTTTGTTCTTTGCTTATGGCATGTAGTACAACAGAGTTCTGGAACACCGAGATGCTTCTGTAATAAACCCAAACTAATTCTTAATTAGAGACAGGTTGTTAAGTCTCCTGAGAATATGTACCATACTGCCCAACTAAATCTTTCTGTCCTTTCCTTCTTTCTGTTTTTAGTTCTCTTGATATTCCTAATAATCTGTTATGGATCTTTTACTATCTTATTGTATCACTACCAACTTTTTTGCCTTTTTTTTTCTGTTTTTTTTTTTTTTCATTATGACTCTTAAGATCACATCTTGCTTCCTGTATAGAAACTTCCAAAATAATAATTTTTGTTGCACTTTCATGCCTACTTCAAATATCATAAGCCTTACTATGCTAGAAGGCCCGAATGTCCTGAACACATTGTACTGCTTTCTTTGTACATTGGACTATTTCCTGTATTTTTTTCTAAAAATAAATATTTCAAAAATGAGAAGCAGAAGGAACAGAAAGGAGAAAGGATGAAGAAACTACTTCATTAAGGAAGTTCAACACAACCTCAAGACCCTTGTAGAATGCAATCCTTTAAAACCCAGTCTTTTATGTCATTGATTATGCAGGCTGCATCTTCCTTTTAATACTTTCCTCCCACAGAGTGATTTGGAACTATATGGTCTGTGGCATGGAACTGTCCAGGAAGCATGACACCCAAAAGGAGAACTTCCTGATCAAGAAACAGAGCTTTCCTTTAATTAGAAAAGCAACTCTCTAAGCATTAGATTCTAATACTTCAAGTCTTAGCAAGTAGAGGCAAAACTCAGTACAACAGGGCCAAACGGCAACTGAACTATAAACTTTCTGTACATTGCCTCATTTTGACAACTCCATAAACCTATAAAAGTTAGAGCAATAAAACAATAGAGTTTTTTTGGGGGGTTGGGGTTTTTTTTTAATTTTTAGTTCACTGCAGAAAAAAGGTGGACCTGTGAGAATATTTCCTCCCCTCTGCATAGCAGGTGACACCCCTTCATGATATATTAAGCACACATCACCAACAAAGACTGCTTGCAGTCTCAGCAGCAACGTACACTTGAAATCTGTTTGGTTTATGGGAAAATGCTTAAGACTGAAGTAAAATTTTCTAAATCATGAACTGTTAACTTCAACAGTCATGTTCTTTGCTACATCTTGAATTCATCCTAAATGGATGCATTGTTGCTACAGCTTTCATCACCAGCTCCTACAGTAATCTTTCTGTTTAATGATCCTGACTTAAAAATCGTTACAGTTAACAACTACTGATATTTTACTTTCAGCATTTTGGCATTCAGAACTGCTTAAATGAAACAGTTCAATCTTCTAAGTGACAATAATAGTTCTCATTATACCAACCTGCAGGACTTCCATTCTGCTACATTTTGATATATTATAGCCTACCCTGCTAAAATTATTAGCATAGTATTAAAAATAAATTTAATCTTTGTCAGAAAGATCATCAAATATTAAATTTTTTTGTTTGGAAACGTAACTGTTTCTTCCTGGGAATCACTCTACCCATGTTGGACATGGGCTACAGTCTAGCTTACAGACTAAAGGCCCGACTTGATCATTCTGTTATTGAAAGTAAGTACAACAGCGTATTAAAACTGCCAATTGCTAGACCACTTCAGGAATACTACAGTCCACACTGTCTTTTTGGAAGCTCTGGGAAGCCTTTCAAATCAGTACTTTAAAAAATGCTGATAACACTGTAACATTTAAAAGTCTCAACCTAAGTGATTTCTAAGTTTCTAAGAAGTAATTAATTTTAATTCTGTTTACAGCAAACTGACACAAAAGGTGATGCCCCCAACATTACTAATAGATTAAAAACTACTGGGGGGAAGAAGGTGGGAGCAGGCATTTCTGCTTGTATTTTCATTACAGTAACAGATACTCCTTTCTGGAAGAGAACTGTCAAAATAGCAATAATACAGGAAAATATTCAGAATGTTCATTCCTATAAGATATTTTAATATTGCTAAGGAGGCAGAATATTCCCAGCAGTCACCTCTTTTGCATATCTGCAATAGGTGAGAAAAATCAGAATCACGCACATTACAATAGCAATCATCCTAAGAGCTGGGAGGAGAAGTCACTTCTTCTCACCCTTACAGGTAAATATTGTAATAGTTCTCTACCTATATAACAAAAGTCTGGAAGTTGCTCTTCACTTGCTTTCTTATGGCTTAAGAACTTTACCGTCAGATCGTAACTCTTGCTTTCCACAATCTACATCACCTTGTGCACCGATGTCACTACCAGTAATTCTATGCTCCTTTCTAACCATTGAAGCTTTAGAGTGCTTTCTGACTGATGGTTCAAATGATCTAGAGGTCATCTCACATCCTCCTGTGGTCATGAACCTTGTTGTCATATGCAATCACTGAGTGTTTGCACTGTTTCATTTCCAATGTCAATAATCAGGATTGGGTTTTAAAGGTCTGCAGCACTGTTCAAAAGCCCCTTATAAGAAAATCCTACAAGCAATTTTGGACTCAAGCAGACTGGTATCAGATACATGTGTAAAAGCTACACCACTAACTGTGCCATGGTCTTTCTCCACTGGTGGCATCTACAGTGGCTGATGACCTTACAATGCCCATCATAAGAGAATGAAAAGACCAATTAGCATCTGAGGTAGCAAAATACTGGAAACCACAAGTTTCATCCCAGCTGTCAGCAACTGTTTACAGAAGCTAGTGTTACACATGAGAAACCATAGAGTGGTTCATCACACTTCATGAAGCCTAGATGGCTTGTAAATATTGGTCAGTTTGTGCAAACCCTGTCATTCCTTTATGGAGTAATTCATACTGCTGTGAAGCACTGAAGGATCCATCAAATACAGGACCTGTGATTGAGCAGAGAAAGATAAGAGATGTCTTTCCTTTTCACCGTGTCTGAGAGGTATAGTGACAACTTGACCAAAAATTAACACAGAGCTGAGCATAACAGAAAACAGATTTGCACTTAAAGATCTGGTTAGCATAGTAACAAGTTTAGTACCTGTACTTTAGTACAGTCAGAAGCATAAAAGAAGCTGTTAAAGCTTTGCATTTTCAGACTTCTGTCTCGAGAATCAGATAGGACACAGAGAGCAAAAGTAGGCAACAGGATTTAGGCTGTCTTGGCTTAAAAGATCAGCAAGGTAATGGGAGGAAAATCAAGGTTAAACCCTTAACTGAAAAATAAAATCTTGTAAACAAAGTCAGTAGAGTTGTGAAAGGGAACCAGCTATGTTACAGTAACCGCGAGAACACAGATTCCTGGCTATTAAGTGTTGGACTGTGTGTTTGTTTCTATTTATTCATTAATTTCTAAAGCATAGTTCACTGAGCACTTCAATAGCCCACTTCTTGGGTTAAATTAAAAACAAAATATTTAAAAGAGCAACGCCACAGAAAGTGATGATATCAAACAGCCTTCAGTAATAGGAGGGAAATACACAACAAAATGCTGTCTGTCAAATAATGCTATCACAGAACTGAGATAACTGTCTTGACAAGGAAACTCACAGTTTTAAAAGCTCATTGAACTCAAAAGTCAAATGAAGCTTCTGTTAATATTATTAGAGAAGAAAATAATTAAAATAGCAAGGAGCTTGGGGAATGTGGTGTTCTTGAAACATGCCAAAGGATCTACATCTTTCATTTTATTATTTTATAGTGAAAAGACACAGAGAAAAAAAAATACAATTTGTGACACAGCCACTAGGAAAGGAGGAGATCACATACTGTTTCCTGTGCAATTGTCTATTTGTCCATCCAGCAGTTCAGCTGAATTTGAGAAATGGGCAACTGTATCACAGAAATTAAATTCTTAGGAACGTATGAAAACTGGGAGCTATGCAGCTCCAAACAGTTACACTTCCATTTATTCTGTCTTGCCTCTTGGTGGATAATAGCATCACTCTATTTTCAAACCTGCTGCACAGACACCGTGCGGGGAAGGTAAGGAGACAACAGTGGGACTCCAACATAATTTAGATGCCTAGCTCTATTGTCAGATTAAAGCGTGGGCCGTACTTAGAAGGCGGCTCCAATATCCAGATGGCATACACAAAAGGTCTCATGCAGCACCTCATAACTGATGTAGATGTAGAAAAGAGGCTAGGGCATGCATTATAGATTTTCTGCACATGGAATCTACAGTCCTCTGCACTGTGGTAAGCATGATGTCGCAGACTCTTATGGTCTCTCATAATTCTCATGTATTTCATTTATGTGTTTAAATTTATGTGCTTAAAAGGATCTTGGTAAAGGACCATCAGCTTCTGTGTTGGCATTTGAGCTCCACTGGCCACAAAGAGAAGAATATACTGAAGCCCTTACAGCATAATCTTTCTCAAGAGCTCTGTACCCATTTCTTCAAACTATTTAGATAATATTATGTTTAGAAGCTGTGTATAAAAACTTACTACACATTAGTATTTTATGTGACATAATACAGGAATTAGATTAGAGACGTTACTTTTGCTGATACCTTACTCTTGGACATATTCCAAGGAATAAAGCTCACTCATAGCAAGGCTATCAGAAAGTGACAACTGTTTCATAATTACCAGGTATATGCAACTACAGTCTCATCCAAAATATGGAATTTATCCTGATAAAAAAATAACAGTTGTCAATTCCAACTATTCATCTCAAAGTGAATCTTGGCTTCATATTAATTTTATTTTCATCAATGAATCAGTCCAACTAGATCCTCCTAATTACCATTTAGTTCCAAAAAATAAAATTATACGTAGGCAACAGATCTTTCCATGCTCTTTTGCCTTTACCACTTTAATTGGGGGAAGAAGGGAGGGTGAGCGAGCAGTTATTGTGGTGCTTGGTTGCCAGCCAGGGGTTCAAAACTACAACACAACCTCATAAGTCGAAGCAGTAGCGAGGAACACTTTCATGGGAGTAGGAAAACACAGCACGTCTAGGTTGACAACATTGAAGGTTGCCACTATTAACTGGTTAAAAACAACACTAAAATAGACATGCAAAAGGAGAATTAAAGACTGAAACAATGATTTGGGTTGTTTTTGTTCACTCTGCAACATAAAGATGCATCACAACACAAGAGAGATCAACCAGAGGAGAACAGACACAGACTAAATTTTTATCTCATCTTCCTACTTATTTAACATGAATAATCAGGTCCTTGATCTCCAGACATGCAATGGGTGACCTTCTCTGGTCTGTAAAAAGTTCTGAAGCAGTATTGGTCAGAAATGACCTGGGAAAAGTCAGAAAATGAGTTCAGATATTAGCAAAATTCTTTCATGTTAAGTTCTTAAATAGCGTTCTAAAAGTCCTTTTGTAAGCCAAACTAGAGCAACTGCATTATGTACTAAAATGACGAACCTTATCTGCTTCTCCAAAATAAAGAATATTAGTTTGATTCACTAGGTAGAGAATCAAAACTGATTCCCACTTCTGAAGGCTTGTTTGGGAAAGAGGTCATTCTCTATAGCATTGAAGGTGATTTCTCCTTCTGTCCTGTAGCTAAAAAGGGCTCTTCCTAAAGTGATAGCAGCTTTGCTGTTTCACCTTTCTATATCAACAAAATGCTTACTTGGCCAGCAGATACAGCTTCTGCAGCAGAAGATGGACAGCTTATCAGTAGGTTTGTGCAGTAAGCAGATCAATAAATAAGTGTATCTTTTTTTTAAAGAGAGTGGAGGAGGCTGAAACAGCTACAGGGCAATGATGGAGAAATCCCACCTGACCAAAGATTTCCTCAGATTTCAGTACTTGTTGCACTTCTTGATTCATAACCGACCCGTAAAGGCTGTACCCTAGGGCCAGGATTTGCCCTACAGAGGTTTATTCAGCAAAGAATTTTCAAAATAAGAACAGAGTATTAAGTTTGTATGGATTAAGAAGAAAACCCCCACAACTCCCAAGTTCTGCAATATTTACAATATTTGCATATAAGAGAACGAAATGCCCAAGGCAAAAATAAGAGACCTCGTATAGAGGTTTTTCAGTAGAAGGAAAATGCAACATTACAGATAAGAGTACAACGGGAAACATGTATGCGTATTTCACTTAGATTGATAGGAATGCCTTGAGAGAACTGGTCTTATGAAGAAGTTACAGGAAGAAACATTGCTTCAGTAGAACTAAAAACAGTAACTCAAGATAAAATTATTTACCTTTGTTTGGCAGAAGATCCTGAAATCAAGTTAACTTCTTCTTAGTGTTTTCTGAATATTTTTGAGAGCCTGCCTGAGAAGGTATGCCCTGATTAGACTTCTTAACAGGTTTTTGAAGCTAATCTTACCTCTACTACTTCTCATCCTCCATTGTGCTTTGCGTATCTGGAAGTAGGAGGAATACGGCATAAAATATCATCATGCTTTATGTTTGTGCAGGCATTATTTCATTCAATCTTGCTAACAGAACAGGTAAAGAGGTGGGATAGCTTTATAATTGTTACTACCATCTGGAAACACATGTATGAACCACCACTGACAAAAATAGTGGGCTACACAAAGAGCAGCAGAGTGGTAAATAACTATGACAGTAAGTATTCTTTACAGGTTAATCCCGATGTCTGACAAAATGGGCCAATTAATACAAGATGTATTTTAATACAGCTAGCATTCATGGGCAGTAAATACAAGCCATACAAATGGAACAGGAAACTACCCTGGAAAAGACACACTCTGAAGAGGATGTTAACGTCTCACACTGATTAGGCAATTTACAGTGAAAACTCAAAGGAAATGAATGGCAGCAAATAATTTTACTACTCTATCTAGGAACACTTCACGCAAATTGGGTGTTAAGTTGTTAAAAATCACGTTTAAAGAGTGGAGTAGGCTCAGAGAAAGACAACGTTATACAAAGGCTGCAGAAAAATACTTGTAGTGAAAGACTTAAAGAGTTTAGTCTATTTAGCTTATCAAAAACAAGACTGAAAGCAATTAAAAATCACTACTACATAAGCATGTTCATAAGGAGAATATATCCATTACAAAAGGGCTCTATAACTAAGCAAAAAACAGCATAACATGGAAGAGAAGGCAGGCAAATAAAAATTGTTAAAAACAATTGTTTTAAACAGTGACTGTGATAGAACAGCTGCAACAAACTATTGAAGGAAACAGATGATTTTCCATCTCTTAGAGAATAAAGATTGCATGCCATACAGAAATTCAGACATACAGAAATTCATATGATCAAGACAGACTCATTAGGACAAGCATTAGATAAATAGAAAAAGGTAATTTCAGGCAAGAAAGGTCTGCTAATCCATAAAATATACATGTGAGCAGTCTGTCCATGTCTGAATGTAGGCAGTTGCTTTAATGAATCAATGGACGCATTATATTTCCTATTCATGTGTTTGTTTGGTTGCTGGTCCTGCGAGACTTTCAGGACTGAAAATAAATGAATGAGGAGAAAGTATCTATTACAGTGAACCAAGGATGCATACTTGACATAAATCAAGAGTTATTAGGACATCATAAGTATTTTGGCATATCATTATATGATAGCACATGCCATTTTTAAAAGGAGAATTCTGTTAGGTCACACACAGAGTGTCTATCCAGACCATGTTACCCTTGCTAATTAAAACACACAGCATGCACATGCACAGGTTAATTGCATAAGCAAGCACTGTAAGGCTTTAAACACAATCCCAAAGTATACTGAATGCCTCAGTAAACAAAAAAAGCATTTATTTTCATTTTCTACCAATATAATTTTTCTGAACTAGTACTCATGTTTCACATTCATTCACTGAATCAGTAAATACACTGGTATTTGGCAAATCAGATTATAAGAGTACTATTAGTCTCCTTTTCTGACCTCCCAGAATCATAGTACAACTTGGGCACAAAGGCTTCACAGCTCGGACTGGTTCCAGAAAGATGAAGGAAATTTCTCAGAGTACCTTGACTTGCATAGCCATAAAAAGTCAGCCTCTAGGGCCTCTGTGTGCTAAAAATCTGCTGTACCTTTAGCGAACACAAAAAAGCTTATGGTGTATATGCTTTTCCTAAAAATAGGGTATGAAATAAATTAACACCTGTAAACAGTTAAATATGCATATTTGTCCTTCATTCACAGAGCAAATAACAGACTGCTTAGCTTTAAACATATGCCCACAACTTCCACTGACTTCAGGGGAACGTAAGCCTTAAATCCGATTCACGTTGATGGGAGTATCTGAATACAGAGATGAATACAAGATCAACATTATGCATTGCGCTCACACTTCCTGGAGTGTCTCTTATGCATTTGTTGTCCAAATAAGAGAATAATTATTCCACTCATAGAAATTTTACTAGTGCCTGAATTTCAGAAAGGCAAATATTTAAGAAAGAAAAAAAATCACTGCAATAAAAACTGGATACCTACAGAAGCCACTGACGAAAGCCACATGAATGTTCAGAAAAAAAAATATTACAGTACCTTCTTTAAAAGCAAAAAGAAAAAAAAACCCCATATATCAGTCACATTTTGACAAAGAAATGAAGTTCTTACTTCAGAAATTGTCTTTATCTTAAATGGAAATGTTTCAAAAATAAAGAAAATTCTAAAATGGAGCAAGAAATCCCTATTGATTGGGAATGTCAGAAAAATGCTGATAGGCAATATATCATGTCTGACCTCTATAAGCTCTGATCAAAATTTAAATTGTCCTCTGTAGAAATCATTATATTGTAATTATTTTCTCAAAAGGTTCGTGATTATTAAAATGGAATTGGCTTCATCACTAAGTGATATTCCCAGAACAAAAATGATTGCATCAGAATAATAATAATCTTGCTACAAACATCAGTACAAAAGAGAGTTCTTAAATTTTTTAGATTTGGTACAAATGTCTATGTCTGCTTCTGGAAAATTTTACCTGCATGGCATGGAAGAATACTGAGCTATGTAAATTGCTACATCTAAGAATTTTAATGAGGAAAAGTCTCCCTGATTAGCAGTCCTCACTTTAATATTGTCAAGAACATCTCAAAGATTTTTTTTTTTTTTTTTTTTTTAGACTCAATTTCTTTTAGCTACAACCCAAAGAGCAGAAATTTGGGAACTCTCATCATTTGGCTTATTGGAGAATAGGTGAATGAGTCTTCTGCAACACGCATCAGCAAAAAAGCCCTGTAATTATCAAAATAGACTCAATGAAAGACAAACGTGCATATCAGATATTGAGCAAATGTGTCTTATATTTTTTGATACACTTGAAAACTTAACAGGAAATTCTTCAGAAAATTTGTTGATACTAGCTGGGTAGTTTGATTTTATGGCCTTGGTCTGTTTTACTGTTTTTGTGCCTACGCTTCACTCACTAAGACGACAACAATTTTTTACTTTCACAAAGATTTCATATGTAAAAGTATATAGTTATAGAAATGAAAATAAATCTAGTTAAGAAAAATATAGAACAACAGTAACAAAGATACCTGTTTCAGCCTCAAAGACCTTGCATAGACATGAGAATATTTCACGCAGAAGGAAATTTTCCTTCTTAGAACATTGCGGCTTTATTCTGCCCACATGTAGTTATAATTCTCTAGGTTCAAAAACACATACTAATTACGAATTTTTATTAATGTGCATGTTTTTGCTATTTGGAAGTCTGTGCAATGAAACTGCTCAGAATACAGACTTGAATTGCAGAATATAAGCATGAATTACAGTGAGTGTTGATTTGTTCTCAGACTTAGAAGCAAGCTGGATTCTCCAGTAAATTCATTCACTCCCTCACCTCTTCAAGGTCCCCCTAAACAGCTGTCATCATCACAACATCTGGAATGGCAGATAAGCAGCTCTATTTGGAACAGTGCAGTCATCAACTTTCTCCTGGAAACTGAATTTGTCACTTCTGTCAAACATCCATCTTCTTGCCAGTTCTTGACTTAATATCCCCGGGCAATGTTCAAAACAGTGCTGCCTATATTGGATCCTGTTGGTGCGCCACAGGCTAGCTTAGCTAAAAAATTGAATGTCTCAAAGACCAGAAATTATGCTGATGACCTCAAGGTCATGCAGCAGGGTATACACATACAAACCTAAATTTAATATTTGTTCACTGTGCAAATATTACAGAAAATATTATTTTGAAATATATCGAATTGTACAAGATGCAACTAGTGGAAGATGCAGGTATCAGCCTTTGCTGTTAGAAGGAAATGCTCCCTGAGGACAAGGCATGCTGCTGAGGACTTTTTGCACCATTTTTAAGAGCACCTGATGCTGGCTATCATCAAAACCTGGTGTAGAGAGACCACAGATCTAGTTCAAATCTGCCACATCTGCCAGTGTGCTTACAGAATGATCCCTGCCAGTCCCAAAACACCAGGAATTGTCCTCATGTAAAGGTTTGTTAGAGAAAAGGCTTCCAAAGAAAACATTTTATACTTCCTATGCCTTTGAAGACATGGAGAAATATATTGAGAACTTGATACAGAAAGACTTGGTTTTCTTACTAAGGCTAGTGCCTAATCAATATTTTAAAAATTTATTTCCACATAATGCAAGATGAAGGGATTTAACCTCTTTTGGGGAAATTATTATAATATGAGGTTAATTTTACAATCACATTTGAAGAATATAGAATTAAAATTTTCAACATGTAAAAATACAGATCCATGCCCGCTTGCACTAGTATCATAGCCCTTTGTAGACTTACATTTTTAATCTTTTCAAGGCTGTTCAAAAAAGGAGCGTTTGGATAACCCACTGCTACAGAAATGGCAAGGGCATTTGGAAATCTGTATGTGGCATTCAAAAAAATAACCAACTATGTTCAATTTAGCCAAGTACTGGTACTGTTATTAGAAGAAAAAATTCCTGAAGCTAGGACAACTCTGGATGTATTTTTTCATACCTAATGAACAAAGCCAATTGGAAGCTTCCAGAACATTTAGATGAGATCTCCAATGAAATTTCTGGTAGTAGAAATAACCAATGTTTATTCACTGAGCTACAGATTTTCCAAGGAGCAAATAGCTCAGTTTAATTAAAAGGGCCACGAAGAGTTTCTTGTCAAGTGAAATAATTTCTGAACTAGATATGGGATGGACTGCTCTTTGCAGTCATTAAAATACACACAGTGTTTTTCACCTGAAGGTATTGACCCTGGTACACTGGTAAAATTGCACCACACAGAGTCTGTGTTAACTTGACACTTCTTCCCCAGATATCTCAAATCTAAAAGATTCTTTATAAAGGCATTTTTATCACTGTTCAAAATACAAAAAATGAAGCACGTTCAGTAAGTGTCTTGCCTTCTGTGATCTCTTGGCTCTCATTCCAACTGAGATATGTACTATTTAACGATAGTCTTAATATTGCTTTTAACAATAATTTTGTAGCTTTGCTGATGTCTGTTCTAATGACTGCATTTCCCTTGAGAGGTGGCTGTATTTCTGTAAGGCTGGAAACAGTCTTCCTTGGTGTACTCACAAAATACAAAACGCCCTCAAAATCTTAAATGGAAATCAGACATACAATTGAAAGGCTGTTTTTCATCTCTGTAAAATACATACTTACTTTATTTTAATTCTTGTCATTCTATAAAGGACAAAACAAGCATAATTACAACTGTTTAATGTACAGCAGATCCAGAATAAACTCTACTTCAGGAATTTCTTGTGATTCACCTAACTGGGATTTGGACAGCTTAATCCCATTATTACAACTATGGTACTCCTATCAGCTGTGTTCTCTGTTTTAGTTTCTTCAAAGGTATGCAAAGCAGTCTTAGTAGCCACTGGATAAAAACTCTTGCTGTTCTACTGTCTCAGAATAAAAAGCATCTCTTAGCTCTCAACAAAATTCTGTTGTGTAAAAGAAAAGCATTTAACTCCAAATGATCAAACCAACAAGAAGACAGGAGGTATTCTCTTTAGTATATTTGCCCTCCTCTATTCCAGTCTTCACATCTGGTGTTATTTTCAAGAATATTCTTAGGCTCAGGCCACAGGAACATATGTGCTTTGGCTCATTTCTTAACATAGGTAACAAAAATTGCATGCTAGTGGGCATGAATTTCAGGACGTACTACAGGGAGCTTTACCCACTCTGATGTGAGTGACCATTTGACCTCTGATTTATGCTGTGAGTAGCATGAACATTAATGCCCTTTCCAGATAATACATTAGTCTTATTTTCGTATTATGCTTTCATAAATCTTTGGAATAGCTTTTCTAAAGATGAATGACTATGCAGCTTCAATTGAGAAATTAATAGGAGGTTTGCAAACCATAGCCAATGGAAACATCATCAACCCACATATCAGCTCAGCAATGTTACTAAAATTGTCTGCAGATGGGTGATTTGAGTGCAATTTATTTTCATAGGCCATCATTTCAGGCAGTTTCAGATGGCTTTTTATGGACATTAGTGGCATTGTCCTGCATTAATCATAGGTATTACACTTACATCTTTTATTTCTGTGCTCCTATTGATAGGTAGGAAAGTACCCGTCGGAAGTGTCACCACAGAATCACAGACTGGATAAGGCTGGAAGGGACCTCTGGAGATCTCTAATCCACCCCCTCTGCCCAAAGCAGGGTCAGCTACAGGAGGTTGCTCACAGCTGCATCCAGGTCAGGTTTTCAGTAGTTTCAAGCATGGAGAACCCAAAATCTCTTTGGGCAACCTGTTCCAGGGTTTGACTATCCTCACAGTGAAAAGGCTTTTTCTTATGTTTAAATGGAATTTCCTGCAATTCAATTTGTTGAAATGACCTCTTCTCCTTTCACCACATACCACTGAGAAGAGTTTGGCTCCGTCTTCCTTACTATCCCCTATCAGGTATTTACATACTCCTGTAATGCTAACAATTACCATCAGCAATGTGTAAACTGGAAGGAAAAAACGTAACTGGCATTTCAGTTGCCTTAGCCTCTTACTGCTCCATTGATTTTTTTTTTCCTACTTTTTATTCAACAATCTTATTCTTTTTTCAACTTCTTATTCAATACATGTAATACTGTCTGCAGACCTGAAACAGAGTGGAGGCTCATCTGGGTTAGAGGTGAAAAACAATTCCTCCTTTTCTTTTGGGTGGAATAAACTGAATTGCAGCACAGATTAAATGAACCACTGAGAAAAGAGGCAAACTCGCTTCCTTTATGCCTATGCGCTCATAAATGGGAATCACGAGTTCCTACTCTACTTCTCACCAGGCTGACAGTATACACAAATGGGAGGAGGCAGAGGCTTCAATTTCCCCCCTACACAAGATGGTTCCATAATTTTTAAGATTTTTCAATTAGAATAATATATTTAATTTAGACTGAAAAGAGGTAAAATATCAAAAGGGCTGAGATAGCTTTAGTGCTAGTAAAGAAAGAAAGAGAGAACTTGAGTCAGCAAGATATTTTAGCTGCTTGCTCACTGCTCTCCACTCCCACAGTGGGATAAGTGAGAAAAGCAGAACAAAAGTGAGAAAACTTGTGGGTCAAAATAAAGACAAGCAAATAACTTACTAAGTACTGTTGTGAGCATACCAAACTCAACATGGGGAATTTAACCTACCTTATTGCCAATTAGAATTCATAATTACTGAGCAAGGTATTTGGAAACAAAAAAGACAAACATTTAAAGCACCTATTCTCCCCTTTTCCCAGGCTCAACTTCACTCCAGACACCTCTCCTCCAAGTAACTATGAAGGTTACCCTCAGTCCTTTCACTGAGAAACATATGGCATGGCAGGGGGGGTCAGGTAGCTGTTTCTCTTTGCTGCTTCTTGTTTCTCCATAGCTATGAAGCATACAAAATACTGGCTTTTACAAGACTTGGAGCTGGTGTGAATTGCTACAGAACACATCATGGCTGACCGCACGTAAAACATCTGACTCATCTCTTCTAAAGCATTTAAGGTGCTTCCAGTGAATAAAACCAAATTCTAGCCAGCGTGCTTCACTAGCAGTAGAAATAATAACATGAAAGCTGAGAGAGATGTTGGGGTTTTAGGTTTTGGAACAGGTGATAGTACCACTAGGTTTAAATTATTTATCCTCTGGAATTTAAAAACTAAGAAAGTGCATTAGTTTTCTCCTTTCCCCCTTCTTTTTATAAGAAGCTGACTAACATTGCTAGTACCTTAATTTTTTGGAGAAGTAAGGGAGTTTTAAACACCACCTTAATGCTTTTTTCTAAGTTGATACCAAAAAGCGAATAATAGAATGGCCTGGGTTGAAAAGGACCTTAAACTTATGGGTTTTTAGCTTCATTTTCCATTTTCAACCTCCCTTCATAAACCCCTTCTTCCTTTTATGCAAAAACAGGTATGATCTTGTTGGATAACGAAAGGAATATACACTTCATATTAAAAAAAGCATCCTGGAAAAGTTGTGTGATTGACAGAATCCTGAGCTACTTCACAAAATTATTTTCCTTAAATCTTCTGGTAAGTCCCTACTTATCATAAGTTTGCTTTGCAGAAGTGAAACAGCATAGGGTTATTAAAAGAAGCAGGGCAAGAGAAATTATTACCATGCAGCTATATTATACAGTCTGCAAAAAAAGTAAAATATTTGCATCTGCAACCCTGAAATTTTCTAATAATGAATTAAGGTTCAAATGCAAGTATGCATTTTAAAAGACTGAAAAAAAAAATCACTATTCTGGCACATGACACTGAAATTTTGAATTTCAGCACTTCTTCAAAGGCATTCACACATATAACAGGAAATAATTCTGTGCATATTTAGGGAGCATTTACAGCAAGCATCATCACTTCTGTTCTCTGTATCATCATATTATTCATTACAATGAATTTTAGTCTAGACAGTTTCTTCTCATGATTAAAAATGTATATTCATAAAATAATTTAGTCTCACATTTGGGAACTTTGTATATTTCATTTGCATTAAATGACAGTTTTAGTGACTTTAAAAAGCAAACAACTCTACCTACTTTCTGTACACACATCTCTTATAAAAGGATTTTAATATTTAGGTAGCTATCATTTATATCTGCTGCCACACTGGATTCCAGTGTAATTTATCAGGCTTTACAAAAGTATCTCTGCAATATCTTGATTAAACAAACATAAAATTGCTAGATTAATCAGAGCTTTCATAATATTTCCACAGAATATTTGTTTGAATTAGGGTTGGTTTTAACTCAGATACCTTCACGTTCAAGTATTACAATAGATACATAACTAAAATGACCATAACACTTGACAAAATTACATAAAACTTGAAGTTTTTTCTCTCTGTGTTTAGACATTATTGCAACTCCTGCTGACTAGATTAGAAGCAGTGATAAGGAAGATTTAGATTAATGCAAAGACATGCAAAGCCATGGGAAAATATATTAATATAAAAAACGTGAAGTTATCACTCAAACTGTTCTTCTATTTATCCATTAATGCAGATTTATTGTGTCTTTATACAAATGAGTACAAGTAAGATAGATGCTAAAAGCTTGGACCAAAGACTTTACATCAACAGAAAACTCAAGTGACTTTAAAGAGCATTGCACCAGTCTTTGTGTCATTTGTAAGAAAAACCTACCACAAAAAGGATATTCAGCATCAGATCTAAAAATTTAACCTCCAACTATTACCCTTCAAACCAGCACTTATGATGAAAGCAGATCTGATAATTAAACTGAATTCTACAACTGACTTTACAGGACGACTATTGATCTCTGCCTTTTCAGAACTTTAAGCCCAGGCTTAAGTTTGGGAGTCCCAGGGACAACTGTGAAACACCGAAGGCGGGGAGGCTGCGAATAAAATTACTGCCTGTTCCCAGGGGGAAGAAACACACCTTGCTGAAGGAGTAAACATTCTCCAGAATTAAGGCACTTTTGATAATTTTAAATGTCCAGTGGCAAAGAAAAATTCCTGTTTTGTATCAGTCCATACCTTAATTCTTTACACTAGTTTCCATCTAAGAAGATTTAATGCCCAAATTAAGCCCTTTTATTAGAGCAAAGACAGTCTTTTTGCAAATCCTATGGTAAAGAGACATGTTCATAGCTCTGTTTAAACCCGAACAAAACTTAAGAATTGTAATTTGTCCTCTCCTGTCTTACTGATCCAGGGCAATATAAAATGTTGCTGGCCAATAAATAATGGCAGTTGTTGCTCTACAGCTACTCTGACTGTCATCCACATATTTCCTGCAAGCTTTAAAGCACAGTCAGCACTTGGCACTCACTTCTACCGACCTAAAGCAAATGACAGGCTTTTCTTACTCTTTCTAATATTTTTACAGGCTCGGATCAAAGCACAGTCACAGAAGTGTACATTTCTGCTGTATTCATAAGCATGTTTGGGAAAATTTTCTTAGAGAAAATTGCCCCGCACTCCTCTCTATTTAATTGCAGTGCTGCAGTGTGAATGAAGAACTGAGTTTGGATTATGAATAAAATGTAGACATCTTTAGTATTCCACCTGTAATAAACTTACAAGTTCATCCATTACCTCTCCTTTCTATAGAAGAAGGGAAACACAATCAGAACAGGAAAGTGAAAATTAGTATTGGCTTCAAAGCAACTTTGTTTTATTTTAACTATGACATCATCTACAATCAACATCCTAACACAAATTACGATGTTACTTACCTTAACTGGTAAGTAGCACCATACATTTGGGTCTGAAACTTACTTCACATTTTCACTCTGAAGAGCTTATTTTATGCTATTGCAATTCACCTTTGAGTGTCTTACGTAAAGTGTTCTGAATGTGAAAACATTTACCATTGGCAAGATGGAAATATTCACCGATCTCTTTCAATTTTCTCTAAACTTAAAGACCCTTGTGGTTTTTCTTTCTTCTGTTATTCATCATTTAATAAAAATATTACCTTGCAAAGGAATTACAAGTCTTCCTGTGGTCACTATATGTGCAATAGTATTTTATGAACCTTAATCATTGAACTCTTCTACTTCATTGGTTCATTTATTACAAAGACAAAAGATTTCACACATTGCTACAGGCCAGTTATAGCTTTGGTTCTGGCTGTTAAACTGCTTGCATGGCATCATCACTACAGTATTGAAATGACAGGTGATAACTCCATAGCCCTCAATTCATACAGTTCTGGGAGAAGACTGAACATTAACTTTTGAGAGCAAGAGATTTATTTTAGCCTTCTTTGTGTAACAATGAACCTATTTCCCATATTACCAAATGATTATCTTTTCCTTAACACTACAGTCCACTGCTAATGAAGGCTATCTTTTAATCAGTTTCTCCTTCAATTCTCATGCTTAGCATAAACACTAGAGAAAGTTAAAAAAATATATTCCAAACAAAGTAGTGACTGATCCAAACCTGCAGCTAAAATCTGCAGGGCTGGTTTCTGCACCCACTTATCTTGCCAGCCCATAAGGACCATCTTCGATGATCTTTCTTGCATTCAATATTTATTCTCTTTGAATCTTTCGATGATTCCCTGTTTTCCAGACTAGTCAGCTCAAGCTGCAGGCTCATCTCTAAAGTTTATTCTGTGTCTCTGGTCTTGCTTCATTCTATCCATTCTCTGTTCACATTCTTTAATCTGACATTGGCTTCGTCTCCATTGAGTCTAAGTCTGCACAGGAAAAGGGTTCTCATATACTTATCAGGCTATAAAAAAAAAAAAAAAGCCCATACAAATGGCCGACTACACTTGAGATTTTTTTTTTTTCCAGGAAGAAGTGCTAATATTTTGTTCAGCATACATAATTTAAACAGCAGTTTCAGCCAAGGAAGAGTTACTTTTGTAATGTTTTTGTAATGGAAATGCATGTCCACAGGAGGGAGCTACGTGTACAAAATCTGTGCAAACCACTGGGTGTCAGAAATACCATGCAGTAAGTACCTTCTGAGACAAAAGACAGTGAACTCTTGCTGATGCATGCACTCAGTTTCCCACAGCAACACCTCTGTGCATTCTTCCAAGCATGGCTGCGCATGGAACTCACTCCCAGTACTGCCTTCTCCACACAAACTCTCCTATCCACTTCCCTTTGGCTTCTTAGTTAACTTTAAGCAAGACTACTGCTTAGCCTGCTTAATTCTTTTTTTTTTTTTTTTTTTTTTTTAATTCATAATACATGAAGAATACAGTGGCCTTTCCCAAAAATAAATAGTGCTGGAAATTATTGTGCACTTTACTTTTTTTCAGTATACTCATTGTAAATCTACAGTTTGTTGATCACTCTCCTACATACTTACAAATAGTGATATATTTTTCTATTACCTTCAGTCACTTTTAGTTTAAGATAAATCTCTAATGAGCTTGAAATTGATGGTCCTAAAAAAAGAACAGGGAACTTTCTGCTAACGGCAGGATATTTTGCTCTCACAAAAGCATGAGACATTCAAATTTTGGCAAAAAGCCATCATCTACTCACTAGCTGTAGTCAGTGTTGGTGATCCTTAAATGTCTGCTCTGCTGCCACTTACTCCATCTGACAACTCTGATGCCTTTTCCTCTATTCCAGCAGCACAGTAAATGGCACAACCTGTACAGATCGCTGCCTGAACAAATACTAGGGGAGCCTAGAACCCAAACTTCATTAGACATGTTTTCCTTTATACAGAAAGTAGTACCAGATACACTTAACCAGTGCATATCAGAAACATGAATATTAAAGCATATTCAAGCTGCTCATGAGCATTCACACAGTTGTCGTATGCAATCCATAAGACCATCTAGGCACAGGGCTACACTCAGAACTGAACTGACTGCAAAGAATGCATCCACAACAGCCTGGTGAGATCTAGTGTATTTGCATCAAATTCCTCTTGAAGGAGAAGCAGTGCTAGACTAGCAGGCTGCCAAACCCCAACAAATGCAAAAGGGTTGCACAGACAACAAGCATTCTCCTCTTCCTAAAGAAAGCTCAAAAATAAAACTTCATAAGCAAATAGAAGCAGAAACTTTCCTCAGCAAGCCTCAGCACAGAGGGCTGGCACCTTAAAACTTTTCAGAATCGCTCACAATCTGCCTGCATGGAGTTGCTTCACAACACAGGCATTCTCAGGTGCACAGGAAATATGAATGAGGATTTCAGGAAACAATCTGCTTTGCAGTAGACAGGTTGAAGAGCTGGCAAATATTTTTACAAAGGCATTTCCATATTGTTACTACAGTTTCTCTCTGACATAATAATTCACATACCAGTAACTTGAGAAATGAGACCCATAGACATACAATTCTAGCATGGATCATCTTGCCTGGGCTTCCACATGGATAAGAAGTGCTGTGATAGTTCTGTATAGTGGCTTAATTTCAAAATCACTGAACCCTGGTAGCCTCAAATGAGTTTTCCCTTTCTGAAATGGAAAATAAAACTTCAAGATCCAACTGCTGAAAACCTTCCCTAAATCTCCTGGGAATCACAGTGCAGTTTTATGCAGCTCTAACACCCATCATACCCATAATTCGTCATTAAAATACAGCCTTAGCTGTATAAGATAGAATACATTTTATGTGCAACTTTGCTAGCCTTTACTGTAATCTTCAAAAAAATATATATTTTAAAATTCCCATATTCCATTCTAATACACACAGGCAAAGCACTAAATGTCCTAAAGCATACAATACATTGATATTAAATGTTGAATTTGAGGGGTGGAGGAAAAAAGTTTGAAGTAACCCCACGCACTGACCATTTCAAAGGCACATTGTAAGGAGAAGTTGGAAAGTACCATGCATTATCCAACAGCAAAAAAGGTGACTGACAAGGTCAGACTATTTATAGAAGCAGCATTTAAACACTGGTTTTAGTGAAACTTGAAAAAATTGCAGAGCCAAGGGACAACATAGTATTAAGAAAGAAAGAACAAAAAAAACTTAAGTGGAAAAAGTGTTTCCTCACAGAGAGTGCAAAAACAAAAATAGAAATCCACTTAGGTAAGTAACAAAGTATAACCAATAAAATCCAATATAAGACAAAAAATACCGAAACTAAAAACAGGAGGGAAAAGCCCTAGATGTGCAGTTACTGGAAATAAAACCAGAACCTCCTTAGTGCGCTGTAAGAGTGCCAGGCTCCTTCAATACATCGCAGAGCCAGTCACTCTGATGTACTGTGTGTCAAATGGATCTCCTGCAGACATGCCCAGGTGCCAGGGAGGGCAGAGCAAGGCTGAGGAGACACCGAGATCCAGCAACTGAAGTTCACAGAACCGAAGTACAGGAAGCAGACAACAATCAATAGCACAGTGTGAAGCATGGCAGCCTGGACTGACAACCGCCATGGAAAGCACGTGGCTGTGATATTTAGCTATGGATTGCATTATCTTGGAATGACTTTTCATTTTATTCTTGGCAAAAAAAATACAATATTTGAATGTAATTAATCTAACACGAATTACTTCACTGTGATTCTTTGTTGTTAATTCTACAGTGTTGAGTCTGCAACTGACCTGAAATATTTGAATTGACAGAATTCAACCTAGTGTGTTCTCAGGAAGATTATGTAGGATAGATTTCTAGGAACAAGCCTACCAATATTTTGTCCTATTATTCTTCTAATAACGCACAAATCATCATATTATAAAATGCTTTCCAAAAATCTGACTATCAGCAACATTCCCTCCTACATAAGAACACCTGTGCTGGCTCAGGTAAAAGGCCTATTTACTTTAATTGCTCAACTATCATAGCTCCAAATTGTTGTTTAGGAGACAGCACACACACACACAAAAAAAAAATTTAAAAAAAAAAAGACAAGAACTTGCAAAATTCTCTCTCAGCAATTTGTACAATTTGTATTGAGGGGTTTCCTCAGCCAGATGTGACCTTTTACTTCACAATTCTTAACAGGTTTCTTCTCCACTAATTTGAGTCCCATCAAAATCCAAATAAATTATTAGCTTCTGTATGTTCTGTAGCAAGGAGTTTCAGTGCTTAACAAGGTCAGTGTTAAAAACAGTATGATATTTTAAATTAAAACATTGGTCCTGACTATACAACTTCAGTGCTATTCCCTCAGTCTGTCTGCATTCAGTCTGTACTTGAAAATTAATCCACTTTTTTTCGTCAATATTAAGGCTATACAACTGTGCATGTATTTAAAAAGCTATCATTATAGTGCAAGCATTTTTAGGTTCAGTAGTAGTCAGAATACTAAATATTTAACTGTAACACGGTATGAGGACTGAACAAAGTGAAATGAATGGTATTCAGACTCAATTACGATCTGGCCTTTTCTAACTGGAAATTCAGCTGTTATACTCTGACTTGCCTCAAGATGGTAGTGGTATCACACAAGCCTTTGTCGCAGTTAAAAAAACTGCACAGCCTGAAGTCAGTCACACACCTCATTTTGTCATCCTCAATAGAGAACTGAAACCATTGCAGGCAGCTGCTCTGAAATATCTGAATCCTATTTGTTCTCTAATTTGCACTAATATAAATATAGAATAATAAGTTGTTCATGGTGCATTATTGTGGAAATAACATTTAATGAACTTATTTTTCTACAGTTCTAAACTAGCTTTCCAGAGTGAACATTACTAAAGGTGGGAAAATAATGGATATTTTAGTTCTGTACCCAAACTCTCACAAAGTAGAGAGTGGTTTGTTTGACTTTTAACAGAACTTGAGGATAGAAGCCAGAAAGAGAAATCAGTAGTGAGGAAAAAACCCCACCACATCGGGGCAGCCTGAAATGCATCACTTACCCCAAAAACAAGTATTTAATGCAAAAAAACACTGCATAGAAGCACTGGGAAAATGCTGTTTTGAGGATGTAGTGAAGAAATACTTAAATGTAAGGGTCTATTTTTCATAGAGTATTTCATTTTGACATTGAGAATAATGAAACACTAACCACTTCTAGAGAGATTTACTAATTTTTATATTAAGGTACTGAACATTTCAGTTGTCTTTCCAGTAGGGTCAGACCAACTCTTCTTATTTAGGAGTAGGAAGAACTGGGAGGAGTGAGGACTGTCACTGAAGTGACACATATATATATAAGTATATATATATATATGTAACATAAGTAACATCCAGGTTATATGCAGATTATATAAAAAGGTTTTATATAAAAAGATATCATTTACAGTCAGCTGATGTCACTGAGCTAAATGGCTTTGAATTTACATTTTTCAGCTATTTTATCTACTTTATCTGACTTTTTATTTTGTTATATAATTGATTTATGTGCCAACAGAATATGAATTTGTTTAATGACAGAAGAAATCCACCAAAAAATCTTGAATGTCCTCATCTTCCAATAATAAAACGCAAAAGATTTGAGTATAAGCTAAAAAAAAAAAAATCCCATTAGAGATCTTAATCAAAAAAGCTTTGTACATGACAGGCAGCATGCTGGAGTCTCATAGGAAATATCTTTTTAATGCTGCTGGAGATAAACAATACAAAGCCTTCAATGGCAGACTAGGTGCACCTTGTGTTTCAAACTGGTAGTATGAGGGAATGTCCTTATGTCTACTCAAGTAAGCAGACAAACTTGTTTGGATCAAGACCCTTGTGTGCTGTCCATCTCAAGTAGAAAGTCTCTTTTTCTTTTTTCTTTTTTTTTTTTTTTTTTTTTTTTTTGTATCCCAGATGATCTAATTCATAATCCCATGATGCTGAATCAAAAAAAAAAGAGAGAAAACTTTCTGCCATGCCAAGCCATTCAGAAGAAAACTGCTGTAAGAGATCTAGAGTTGGCAAGAATCACCTTGCTATTCTCCTTTTTCCTTCCAAGACACAGAATTCCCACTGCTAGATATTTTGTTTAACACAATCCTATGTATGTTGCAGAATAGTATACCTTAGTGTTTACAAAACACAACTAGCTAGTATGACAGTTCTACCTACTACAGTGATACAAACCTGACATTCTTGCCAATTTAAGTATGCCACTGACAACAGCTCTGCATACATAAACAATGGACATACTCCTTCAGGCTTAAGTCTGCAATTCCTTTATTGGTTGAAAGCAATATACTTGTGGTGTGCAAAAATCACACAGGATGGAGCAGAGCATGTGTAATTTCTCCAATTTTTATGAATTTCTACGATGATGGCAATGAAAATTTACCTTGGAAAGAACAACTGTATCGTAACAGAGAACAGATTGAAGTAATCTAACACAAAACACCTATGAAAGAAAAGAAAAGCCAGAAGAACACACAAACAAAAAAGCAACAACCAAAAAACCCAAAACCTGATTCTGTGCCTGGAAAAATAAACAGTATGGATGTCAGTGGACACTGAAGAACTCACATATAACTGCCAAATTTTTCTAACAAAAAGCCAAAAATACACCATAAATTTTCATAAAGATTCATAGACCCATGTATAATAAAGAATTAGGAACCTGTTCATTGCAAAGAAGTCTTGAGACAGCAGCTGCAGAATCCAAATATGGATCTTCTGAACTGGGAGACAGATCAGAAAAACACGTTACTTTAAGCATTTAAATGTCAGGGTTATTTTTTGAGTCACGTCACACAGACACACGTATAATAGACAGCCCTTCTCAGACAGCCCACAGACTAGACACAAATCCTATAATACTCATTAGGTTTCCCAAGAAACTTTGAGGAAGGGTCAAAATTCATCTTTATCTCACATGTCTGTAGTGAAACACACTGTCACAAAGAACAGACAGAAGGTAGACCTTGATCTTTCACCTAAAACAGCTCTCCACATCCATTTCCATTTCACACTTCTATGGTGATATATTGCTGTATTTTTCTCCTTATTCAATATTCTCCATAGATTGTAGATGCTACAGTTTTCAGGGAGTTGTTCTTCCCTGTTGCTGAAGGAAGCAGGTCTTTTCCATTTGAAGGAAGGAGAGAGAACGTGGAAATGGCAATCTCACAGATTTCCTGGCAATTACATTTGTACAAGTTTTGAGTACCCCTGTAGGATCCTGAATGCTAAGGAGCTTTTGAAAAATATTATCTTGGATCAATTATTTGTTGCTCTGATCTACACACTTTTTAATGATTTGTTTTGTGCTATTAGAAGAATCATTTTACCAAGAGAATCCTCCATCTTTCCTTCACTGTATGTTCCCTGACATCTGTTGTTTAGCAGAGAAAACATTATCTCTATTACTTGCCTATTTTCTACTTATTTGTGAACTTATGTCTTCTGGTGAAGTTTTTGTTTGCTTGCATCTCCTTTTGAATTTCAATTCTTAGTCACTGAGACTACTACGAAAGTCAGCTCAGCTGCACTTTGTTTTTTTTCTGAAGGACAGATAACAGAATGCAATGGGCCAGTGAGAACCGCAGAGGTTATTTTCTGTTCTCTGTAACATGTGCCCAAAAAGTCTTCTTAAAATACTTCTTTGTCTAAAAGACGATTTGAGAGTTTTTGTTATTACTGCATGCATTGCCCATAACAGAGATTTCATCTTTTCAGACCATGTATGCTTTAAATGGATTCATTCAGAAACCATTTTCCTGACTTATAGATGTCTCTAAATTAATGCTATAAGTAGAAGTAACTCTGACCTACCATGCTTTTGTTGTTTGTCTGGAAGGCTGTCTACAGAGGACAGTGTGAAGAGGAGAGCTATACTCTTCTTGTTGCTACATTACAAGGACACACGTTCCTTCCATTCCTTTTCATAATGCAAAAACGGCTGGAGACAAGCAAAGCACTTCTTTTCTTGGGGCTCCTTTTGGTGCAGGGTGCACTGGGAGCTACTCCTCCTGTAGCTGTCACACACAACCGTAGCACCCTTCTCTCTCCTATGTAGGATTTCTGTGCCAGAACGGAATCGTGACTTTGTAGGAGAAGAACATGATGCAAGACTCAGCGGGATGGATAAAGCAGGACACCTGTCATATACTTCATTATATTACTAAATCAGAACACTTAAGGAGGCTGAGCCTGGACAATGAGATTGTTGTTCTGAGGCCTGCTGTCAATGAACTACCAGAGAAGAATAAAAGATTGCAATTCTTCCTTACTGATCATATTTAAGGTGTCTGGTGCTCTGATTTAGCTCAGACTATTACCTTCTCCATGTTTCTTCACTGAAAGGAGGAGATAAATACCTTCTTCAGTAAAGCAGTATAGACTACAGATTCTGAGCAAGACTCTACAACCTTATATTAAGCCTCTCACAACAAAAAAATGTAAATTTTCCCAGCTTTCTAATTTCTCTTAACGGTTAAATCTATCAGCTTTGTCTCGACTGATTTGAATCCTATTCCGTAACATTAATTTCTAATCACTGCAATTGCACAGGTGTTTATACAATCCTTCCTACTTTCCAGTTCCATTCTGGGCATTATGGGATTAAAAGTTTTGTGTGTAGCACTTATATTTTTTGATGTACTGTAAGGCCAGCACAATTTGCACCTGCTTATACAGTTGACTGAGCTAAGATATCTACTCCTGTTCTCTTACCTGGAAGCCAAAGCCAACCACTCAGACATGCAAAATAAAGTCCCTTCTGCAAGATTAATATGAAAAAAATAATTGGAGCTCGGCTCGCATATCTCCCTAGAAATCCATCCTAGAAATTATCTTGCCCACTGGAAGCCTTAGCGTAAACTACTTATGGCTGCAATTCCTGATTTCAGCCAAGTTAACAACAGCATTTCTCAGTAATTTTTATTTTAACCAATGTGTGCAATTTCTAATGGTCCGCTAATTAGCAGATAGGTTTGCACTTCAGTATTCTTACTGATATATTTAAATTACCCAAGATTACAGAATTTCTGTGTATGCTTTTCTTGTGTTTACGTGGTTAGCTTCTGGTTATGTACACGCTTTAAATAATGTTGCTGCATCTGCATTCTAAAAATTTTAGTAAAATTACAAAGAAATTTTAAAATGAAAGTTATAGCCTAAATTTATTTTACCGTATTAATAAGAATGACAGCATTATTTGCACTTACAGCAGTGCAGCATTTTTGTAACGTTAATTTTTACTCTAATCCAGCTCTCACTCTTTACCTTTGTATGTATTGCATATTAATCATATTATTCTTGGCTCCATTTATAGCTTCATGAAAACTATACAACCTACTTTAGTATTCTTTAGTCTTTAATAAGTGAGACTGGGAATTGAGGAGTAATCAGTAATGGTTATCTGCCTTTCCTATTTAAAAATAATAATGATGTTCACTCATCCTGAACAAGGCCTTTAATTAATCATTGTAGTAATGCAGACTGAAGTCCCAGTGTTGCTATCACTGAGGCATAACAGTAGTATTAAGTCCTGCTTAAATGCTTTTGTTCTGTGAAACAAATCTTTACATCTATTCCCAATAATTTAGTAAAATAAAAATACAGTCTCACTATTCTATTCATTACAAAATTTTCAAGCAGGTGTACTTATTTTTATCACGATAGCTGACAACTATACTTTATTTAGAGGGCATTTTTTCAGGCAGTGCATAAATAAATATATTTTTGTATATATTAAATATATTCTTTTCTTCTATATATATATATACACACTTAATTCTTATCTTTACACCAGTTGCTCCTTCTATAAAGTTTTTCACTCCATTTTATAACATATGGCTAAATTCCACAAGGCATAGCTTAACCTCAGGGGTTTTTATGTTTGTTTGTTTTTTTTTTTTTCTTACAAGTACTCTGTTTTAATGGGTATGGGGAGCATTGCGAAGCCACATGCATTACCTCAAAGACCAGTACCCTGATTAACTGAAATACAACGTTCACCTTCTATTTGGAGATCTTGATCTTCTACTACTAGCTAATAGCCTAATTAGATTAAAAGCTACCCAGTGTACCATCTTTTTCCAAGTGAATAATTCAAATGAAATGACTAATTAAATTCTTAAGGGACCCACATAGCTATTTACGATGATAACTTGGAGTTCCCATCAAAGCGATCATGCACGCATCCCTTTCTACTGTCAGATTTAAGTATATCCCCCTAGGTTGGAAATGCTGTAGAAGTATGGACTATGCAGATTAATTCTCTGGAGAGCAAGAATCAACTGTGCAGGGACTTAACACATTACAGTTTCTAATAGAGGAAGAAAACAAAAACAAGAGAAAATATGTTTCTCCAGCAGCTTCCAATGTAAAGGGCTACATTTCATCTTTATATACAATGCTTTATATACGGTCATACTCTGAAGGCAATGAATTATACACAGCTATGGGGGTTTTTTGACACCTGTTTAACTGGACTCCATGTAGATTCTGTCAGGATTTGTTACTTTTTTTTTTTCTCAAGCTTTACCATGGCTTTATCTGCCACATCTAAAAATTTGACTAGTATCAACTTTGTTGTCTATCCTAAATTTTCTATGGTTTTTATGTAATGTACCAGCCCCGCCAAAAGAAGAGTGAGTCAGCAAGGCACAGAGACTATGCAAATGAAATTAAATGAAATTTCCAAACAAAAATGTAAAAAAAAGAAAAAAAAAAAAGGAAAAAAATTAAAAAAAAGAAAGAAAAAAGCTGAAGGAAAACATTGGTTTTATGTTTAATGAGTGACATGGAATTCCAGACACAGGAACCATGCCTTCCATTCCAGGTAATTGTGGACAAATCTCTTGACCTCTGAGCTTTCATTACCAATTTAACAACTGGGGATGCTGACTTTTCCCTACCAAGATAATCAGGTCAGAAACACACACACATCAATCAGTGGTTGTTCGGCATCTTGGTAATACAGAAATCAAACTACTAAGTATTTTACTACATAGGTAAAAACTTGGTATCAAGCTTTCTGAGTGAAAATTGAATCTGACTTTTAATGAGGAGATTTAGATAGGTGGTCTGGTTTTGAACTTAAAAACACTGAGAAACACTTTCCAAGTATATTTTTGTCCTCTTAATTAGAGCCTTTTTTCATTTTTCCAGTTCCTTTCAACAATCCTCTAATATTTTTACAGCCTTGCCTTTTGAGGGGCAGGCACAAAGTGAGGCAGATACACTGAACAAGGGGATATCAAAGAATGAATATTCCCTGTCGCTTTAACCACATGAAAGCTCTCCAAATGTATTCCCTTGCTCCTCTTAGTGGTTTGTATAATGAGATCAGTAGAAGTGAACACTAACATCTCCCTGTTCCATTTGCAGCTCCTAGCAGCTGAAGGATAACTGTGCTATGGTAATGATTCTATTTGAAAAGGGAAGATTTGCTACTGCATTCTTTCTTCTTACATTTTTTTTTAATGTTCTGACAGTGTTCTCAGTTTTTTGGGAGGAAAGGGAAGGGAAGAGAAAAGCACTAGAGAAAGGGATGATCCCTGCCTCGAGAATTTAAAATCTGAAGAGAGAAAAAGAGGATAGAACTAACTGGTGGTCTCAGGGGACACAGGGAATTTTATGATGGGGTAGGGAGGAAGGAAAGCCTGTTGGTTGTTTATCAGTCGAACTTCACCTGGAGCCATGAAGTTCAAGATAACTTATGTCAGTCTGCAGAACTGGAAACAGTAAAGCTCTGCCAGAATGTAGGTTTACAGATCACACTGTGTTTTGGTTGGGGTACACTGTAAAACTGCTAACCTTTCTTGGATCCTCAGTTGATGCCTGTGGTAGTGCCATGTGCTGAGTGTAGTTGCATGAATTTTCTAAGGCTTTTTCAACTGTGAAAAGTTGTATTACTAAAGGTCTGCAGGAAAAAAATTAAAATTGAAAGACTGCATGCTTGCACAGTGAGAAAGGAAACGTTCATCAGTGAGGGAAACTGAAATCCAAAAGTGAGCATGGCTACACAGCAACGGTGAATTACCACAGCATTAGGTAAGTATACTTTGCTGCCTTTAGAAAAAAAAAATTCTACGTAGCCTCAAGAACACGGCTTTTTGGTACTTACCACATTTACCCAATACAGATAAACTCCAAACCCCTGTACGTGAAACTGGAAGTGGGTGCACTTTTTTCAGAAAGACTGATCCTTGAATTAGGACTCTACATTCACACTAGTGTGTGATACTTCTCACTCTCAAATTAACAAGCCAATCCCATGTTCCCCTACTACTCCGTCCTCCCCTTATAGCACTCCTCTTCCCACCAGCCTGTTCTTCCTTAGCCCACTCCTGCATTCCCAGACTGTAGGTTCTGATAATGGCTGAATACCAGCAGAGTACTACTAGCCTGTTTCTAAGGCAGTGATTTTTATAGCAAGAGATGGAAGCTTCTGTGCGTGGAGATCAATAGCATCTTGCTGCTGTCCAGGGTCACTGCTTTTCCTCAGTTTGGAATACCAGCTTATCTGGTACCCTTACACTTTAATACTCAAGTGTGCTGAGAGGAAGTATGAACACACAATACCTTTCACAGTTTTCTCAGGAAAAGGGGTTAGGAACTGGTATAGCTGACCAGACTTCCCACTATCCACATACCTGCGTTTCACTGCTATATTTTAGGCTACTGTCAGTCCAGTTATCTCCCATATCTCTGAAAATATCTCTCTCTCTTTTTCCTGGAATGGACTGTCATGTGCCTACAGTCCTGTCCTTCTCTCAAACATTCCCGATATGCTCAATGTTCTCATTACAACAACTGATATAAGAACAGCCCTTCACATCATAGTACACATAAAATGATGCAACTGTTTCAGATCTGTTCCAGAGATAAAGCTATTATATCAACAAAATGGTGTAGAAAAAGGCTCCCAAAACCTGACAAAAAATAGGAATTATTTGCTATATTTTGCACACATATTACTATGATGCCACTCCAGGATTTTGCAGCTTCTGCTTATTCACAGATGTAGAATGCTCATGCAAGAATGAACCAGCCCCCCTAGACAAGATGGAAACAGTTTTCCTCAAAGTAGGTGTTTTATATATGTGGATTTTTGTGGGAAAGAATAAATACATAGGCTTTCACTGTGCCAAGTTCTGGTAGATAAACAATACAAATACCTTTATTTTTATACAGATTTTCTTCTCCAGACAAAGTGGCAAGGGGGGTGGGTCTCTTTAACACATTATTTTCTCTAATAGCATATGCTGTATACCTACTTTTCTGCTTACGTGCTTACTACCATTCCAGGTCAGCACAGTAATTAGTACCTGTTCAGGGAACAGTATGGCTTTATCTTTGTTCTGAAAGCAAGTATTATTAGAGCTGTTTGAATAATTTATTTTTTGATTCAGCTACTGTATTAGGCAATAAAAACTAAGAAAAATTATGCAGATCAAATTAATATTAAAACTTGCCACTTTTTCCTCATCAATTCTAGAACTTAAGAAGTTTCATTTATTTTGATTTGCAACCAGAAATGAGATGTTTTTGTTTCAGGGACTTCTTTGAAAAACAAAGAAAAATTGAGAGGCTAAATTCTCATACAACTGGTGGAAGAAATACTGTCTGCATTTTATGGTTGGCTCAAAAGTAAGTCTCAAGCAGAGTAGGCAAAAAGATTGAATCCAACAATCTTCTTTACAGAACTGCCAGTCTTGTTGAGTTTTTCTCTGCTTTACCAATTAATTATTTTAACTCTGAAACTGATTTTGCTGAAGTCTGTGTGTTTCTGGGACTGACTGAATTCAGAAAAAAATCCAGCGTAAAACTGAGAAAGGCCTTGTAGGAAGACTGTAAAGAAGTTTTACACTCAACTTCAGACAAATGTAACAGTTGCTAACAACCAAGCTTCGCCATCCAAATGCATATAAATGTCAAATAATCAAGAGATCTGTCTAGTTGGTTTGCCTCAGTGAGTTAACTTTTCAGAATCTAAATAGCATCAGAGCATAACCTACTGTGAGTGATATTGAAATATCACCTTGTAACATTCAATTACCTTCCTTTCCCCAGGAATCTCTCTTATCAGCATTTTATGCTTTTAAAATCAGAGAAACAAGACATTTAGGAACTTCTCCTCTAATTACCACATGAGCTAAGTGACGTAGGAATGCTGTAACATATGAGAACAGCCCAATGGCAAAGAGCTTGAAATGGGGGTCTCCAAATTAAAAAAAAAAACAGCTTTGTGGGCTGCTTGTGTTAATAACATCAAGATCAAGCAACAGAATTAGAAAATGCATACACTTCTCACCTTTGGTCAGAGAAAAATATCAGATCCTGGCAAGAGGGGGTATTCTAGTTCTTTTTCATGTTGTTTGTTGATTAGCTGTTGTTAAATGTGAATGTGCCAGCAGTTGTTCGTTCATTTGAACACAGAGTAGAAAAAAAACTTTTCCCCTGTTATTTTTTGTACATGTTTGATGCAGTATGTCATTTTACACAGTCACAATAAAAAATGGATCAAACACTGAAATAGTTGCTTTGTTTGCCAGTCAGAGAACAATGCCAACTGTCAGCATTTGAATTATTATAGAGGCATTTGACATGTGTACAAAAAAGACTATGTATTCTTGACTTGCCTTGTATTGCATCAGCAAATAGAATTACTTAATAGGATTACTTTTGAGCTATATTGTACACTTCCATTTCAGCTACAGACTTTGTACATTGCCTCTCTTTTGTACTTTACACGTGTAACTATATTATTAAAAAGAAAAATAAAACATTGAAGAGCAGGCTGCTTCATTACAGAATTTTATATGGCATATTTCAAAAATATTGTTAAACTTAACCAGTGATGGTAAAACAAAACCCCACTAAATCACATGCTAAAAGTTCTTTTTAATTATTTGATTAATATTATAAAAACAAACACTAGATCTGGCTCCTGTTATTTATGCTATCTAGTTAAAAAGGATGGATCAACTGAATTCATGGGAAAGATCGTTAGTTTGATTGGTCTGACCCACAGATAAAAAGAGCAAAAATATGAAGTTGCTCACTGTCAGGAGTGAAAATTAACAATCAACAGTAAATGGACACAATCTGGGGAAGGCTACTCTTATGACATCTGATCATAGTTGTGTTTTTAAGCTAATGCACAACCTACTCTGAGATGAACCATTCTGAACATGGAAGAACTGAAAGATAGTTCTGACAATTGCTAGAAACAAGTGGTGTGCTAGCACCCTGTCATTTTTAAGGAAGCCCTTCTGGACAATCTCTCCCAACCTAGAGTGAGCACACTTGTGTGCTATTATACTTATTTTACAGAAGACAACTAAAAATATTTCCAGAAGGCTGTTCTTTCAAACTGAAAATGCATGTGCTAAAGACATGGTCTGCCATTTCGCTATCCAGAACACATCCTGTTTGTTCAAATCCAGCGTACTGAAGAAGTATACTGTTGGGAATGTTCTCTAAGGAGTTTAGTAATACTTATCCTCACCTTTTCCTGATGCAGACGAGAAAGTTAAATGCAAACTTAAGCTTGCCACAAAAGTCAGTAACGTAACTATTTTACCTTGCATTTTTGTAGGAGCTTTTATTTAAAGTGTGGATTTTAGGATCCAAATTTAGCTGGATTGCCTTCAAATTCAGATATTTCACTTGAGCCCAACTTTTTACTGCTAAGCCTTTCATTCTAGTACACTATCCAGAAAGCTGGTAATAATAACTACTATTTAAATTTTTGGCAAATAATTTGTTGCAGCTGTAGCTGCTCACATGCATCATTAACTGCCTGAGCACATTTGGAAAAATGTTCTTTCTTTTTCATGGTTTTTCATGGCTTTTCTGTTACAAGACTTATTAAACTAAGGTATGAAAACTCTCCCAATTCCAGAGCATTTCCAACCCCCCAAGAAAACAAGAGTCCAAATGCACCTATTAGAATTCTTCACAGTGGTTAGAAGCAACCATCACTTCTGTTTACAGTATAGGATTATAAATTACATTGAAACATCATTCAGTTATAGTCATTCTCCAGCACTGCAAAGAGATGGATGGTCTCCAGGGTACAGTTGTCATAAAAAGGAAAATCAAACCAGCTGAATAATACAATAAGTCTGTGTATCAAGCCAGCTCAACCAAGCAGTGATAAGAACTGTGGCAGCCTTTGAGGAGCTGGCTGACAGATTTCATTTGTCTGAGTTCAGATCTTGCCCTAGTGTCATATGTCAGATCTTCCCACCCTCCCTTTGGTGTTCTACCAGCACACCTCCAGGTGCTGTCAGGGGATTAGAAGGAGTCTTCCAGTTAAAATGCTTGAATGGATAAGTCAAGAGTACAAGTAAAGAGCCCGTTTCATTTCTTTTTTTTTTGTAGGCCACAAAATTGACCCATCTTTTGCATTTGGTTCTGTAATTAGCCATATATTCAACTTTAGAATATAAGTATGTAGTACTATATTGAAACAGGACATTTCACATGTATATAAATAGGAATGAGAATGGAAAACAAAGATGATTAAGCCCTTTGACAATACCAAGAGTTATCTTTAAATCCTATGACTACTGATGCAACATCTGGAACCACATAATCTGCTATTATTAATATCTCTACAAATTAAAATATAAAGCCTCGCCCACTTAAAAACAAGGCACATGTACATAAAAGTTATCATACGTTAGTCACAATATTTTCAAAGGAAATAATTTTAAATTGAAAGAACTCCCTCTCTAACTTCATTTCCTCATAGATTTTCCTAATACACGGATAACTGTTGCTCTCTATTGATTTTAAGTAATATTTGTGTTTCACTCCGTTGAGGGAACTAGCAAAGAGTTATATTTTACAGACTTGTCTAATGTAGATTCCCGAGTTATTTCTGAATGAGTTTTGGGGAATAATTCAGATGACTAAGGTAGGCATCTAGTGACACCTTAGATGCATAAGTATCCTATCTGCCCTCCAGTTGTTGCTCTAGAATAGTGTGATTCACCCACAGCATACCTGCAGCAGCTACTATGGTTGTCATGATTACACTAGTATGTTCGAAACAGCAATAGTTATCTATGCTCAGGCATCTGAATCACAAAGTATGTATACACAGCACCAGTCAAAAGCAATTGCGCTCAGTTTCAGGAAGTAGCTCTGGTGTGTTAAAGCAACATTTCAAACAGCCTAATATATGTAGAACAACATGGTACCTGTATTGCCTACTGTTCCAGCTCAGCAGGAGCAAGGGCTGTATCACCACGAGTAACAGATGTCTACACAAGAACACACGTACATTCCTGAAATTGAGTATTTACCTATCTATGTCGTTCCAGAGATGAGAAGAACATGAAGAACAAATCTTCCTCTCAGGAATCTCAGGGCTTCAAGCTTCAAGCTCTGGCAGACAGCAAAGTTCCACCTCACTTTACAAAAACCTCTCCCTCACATTTTCCTGTACACAGGATATGTAAAACAAACAAACAAACAAAAATTAAACAGCACTATTTAAGCATAAAATTCAACATCACACTTTTCATGTGTAATGCTGCTAGAATTCAAAAACCTAATTTAAAGCATACAAACTAACCAGCAACATTTTCAGAAAGTATTCTCTGTGAACACTCAATAAAAAGTAAAGGTAAAAGTTTTAGTCAGTTTTAAATTCTTTGTATACAGGAAGAATATTTGGACTTACCAACACACTGAATAGAACTCAGAAAGAAAAAAATACAGTCTAAAATTCAGTTGACTTTTCTATTTCAGATCAAAATTGAAGGCTTTGCATAGCATTTCTGGTTAAGTTCAGCAGATTTCCAGAATCAAGGGAATAAAATTCAAGTCCCACATAATCTATAAAAAAAAATATTCTTAATTCAGTGAATGCCACTTTATATCTATTGAAATGCCAAGAATAATTATTCTCATATAAATTCTAGGCTTTTTGATCATATACACATCTCCTGAAAGAGGTGGTCAAAGACATAGAGTAAATATCTAAAAATTCCTGTAATGAGTGAAAAGTGTACCTGAGCTGCAGAGCACAAAAGAGAGGGAACAGCCTAACTGTAGGAGAAAAAAACTGAAAACTCCATTTCATATCTAGTCAAGACATAGGCTTCTAGGTTTTCATTTTTATTAATTTTAAAATTACCTTTCTATTTGTGAGCAAAAATAAAAGTGCACATGAATGAAAATATCTGGAGGGGAAAAAAGATAACACTAACTCAAGCTCCCTTTAATCAGTAGCATTCAAGGATAAAATAGCTGTCAAAAAGCTGCTCCACTGTATTGTAGCTATCAGTCCAGCCTGATGCCAGAACGCCTCTGGCAATGTTGTTGTGACACTCTAGTAATGTCTGCAACTTGTTAGCAAGAGTTATATTAAATCATCTTGTCACCAATTCTAGTTTTTATCAAGTTAAGTTAAACAAGTTCACCACTTATATAGAAAATATTGGTTTTGGTAAAATAAGTGTAGCTACAACATCTTTGAAATCCCATTTCCTTGTCTATATTTAGCACTAGACTAAGATGTGGAAGACAGAACAAAGGGTAAGCCCTTTTTGTTTATTTAAAAAAAGCAGCTCAAAATCAGAACAGCTAATTTCCTTCTGTCAGTCCCTTGTGTCACAGGCAGGGCCAAGGATTAAAACACAAACAGAGCACCTCTGCATCCTGGTCCTCTGTCTGTAGTAGTAGTATTCAGGAGATGGTTACTACAAGTGAGTATGCCATACACATCATGATTTTTTTCTGACTTTAGAGTTGCAACTCTAACAATATCTTGGAAAGTGGAATATTAGTTTTGCTTTGATTTTAAATGGAATTTATCTTAGTTTCTTAGAAGTCAGTGGTAAAAAACCAACTTGATCTCACCTTCAGTGTTTGCTTGGCTTTCCTGAAGGCAAACCAGAAAGAGAAGATGGGAGTAGAAGGCAATAAAATAAGCGCCAAATCTACACTCCCACTTAGAAATTTAAATCAATTCTATATGAGAAAACAGTTGCTACTTTTCTCCAGTGAACTTCATGGCAAATCAGTTTTAGACTCAGTGAACACTGGAAAAAGAGCAGACTACTGTATTTGATTCTATCTAAGCCTTTATACTACAAAAAGGTGTAATAAAAACACCTAGAAATATTTCAGCAGTTTCTAATCAAAAATATCAGGAAAATATCCTGGTATGTGCCTTTGCATTCTCTTCAGTGAAACAAACATAGTTTCAGTAATCATAGTAGATTAAATCCAGTGTCTAAGTTTGGGGTTTTTTTTATTTATTTTATTTTTATTTTGTTTTCTCAGCCTGCACTTAAGACTCCAAATCCTAGATTTAAGTTACTAACAAATATCCTGGTAATAAATTAAAATTGAATGCTTATTTTTCAACCATTACTCTCCTAAACTACATTTGCTTATTTTTGACAAAGTTGGCAGAAATTGATTGTGGTACATCTACAGTGATTATCAGTCTCTTAGAAAGAAAAATCCCAATCTGGGATGGAGATGTGGGATGCATAGCTATTTTCCAGCAAACTTTATGCATAGAAATGCTATGTCTCCTAGCTCTGAACTGAAGGCATCTGGGTCAAGCGCAAGCTTCCTAAACTTTCAGAAAACAGGGAAAGTTAACATAACTCTCAGAGGAATGGCCCTTTGTATGTTCTTCTGGGTGAATAAACAGTACAATTGTTTTGAATGAGCTGTTTTTACGTCACTTGAATTAGCAAGAGCTCCCAAAGGAAATTTTCCTACTTGTGGCAAATTCAATTGGGATTGTCATGTAAGCACAGTTTTAGAAGACAAGACTGTAACTAGAGGATTTAGGTTAAGAATGATTAATCCCAGTGTTCTACCCTTGCAAGTAGGAAAGGCAGCAGCAAAAGTTCCTGTAGAGAAGCGACTCAAAAAAACTCCAAAATGCTAACTGAATTATGCTCTCCATCCATGAAGAGTATTTGCTAAAACTTTACACTTCAAGATGGGGTTTTACACCATCCCAACTGACCTGCTTTGCCAGCTAGACCCCTCTAATCAAAACCATGATTCTGAAGAACATTACCTCCACTGGTCTCATGTAAAGACAACCCAAATACCCAACTAAATCAGAGTGAATTCTTCCTCTTATCTTTAAAAAAAAAAAATAATAAAAAAAAAATCTTCATAGATTCATAGAAGGGCACTGCAAAATACTCTGACCCGACAACTGAGCCAAGTAATTTATTTTGTTTTAAGAGCTAAATAGAATATAATCAGGGATTTTCTTCTTCAAAATCCATCATCTACCACTGTACAGGTGGGCAAGATTTATGCCTCAGCTGGTAACTTTCACTATAGTTCTGCAAGACTGACTTACAGGGTATCTTGATTACTGCAGAGTCAGTAAAACTCTTAAAGTTTTGTAACTCAGTGAAGTTACTAAAGCTTTTGGACTTTTAGTAAATACACAATCACACACTTCTGACCTTCTCTCTGCAATTTACAGCGAATGCCACGTTCCTCGCCTTAAAAATTCCCCTGTTGCAAAGAGAAGTCAAAACATGTGTCAGGAGGTGACATCAGCCTTGTCTGTCACTCAGGCATTTAGCAAGATCCTTGGGCTTTTTGCTGTGTTATTTCTGTATGGCTTGCCTGTAACACAGTTCTACAAAGGTGCTTGCTTAGAGACCAAGAGGCTTCCTGATTCCCAATTGGATATGCACTGATGGGTTAGATGTAGTGAGCTGAATGATAAAAACCTTCTCCCACCAGATCTTCTCATTACACTAATTCTGGAGAAAGGTCAAGGAATCACTTTGCTGCTTCCTCTCCTCCAAAAACCGCTAGGTAAATTATCAGTTGGTGGATTTCTTCGACATTCAGCATTAATACAGTGGCATTCCTCACACTTCAGTGAACCCTATCTTCAGTTAGTTCCTTAGAGCACCATTGCTCATATACTGTCAGTCAGTAGCACAGAACAGCTTCATTTAAGTGAGGAAGGAAAAATAAAGATGGCTTCACAATAATGAGCTGAAAGGTGCTGGTTAAATAGGGAACTTATTGAGAATTCCACATATGCAATCTACTCTCTATCTGTACTTTAATCATCTAAATTACCTTTATTTAGAGATAAAAATAGGGTTCTTAAGGAGCCCCAGTACTACATCACAGAAGTGACATAACAAGCCTGGGTGTTAACTCACATTACAAATTTAGAATGTGAAACAAAGCTGTACCTATATGTGGGAAATTATTTATTGTTATTTATAAACAACAGACAAAAAGGGAAACTTTGATTGAAGCCAAAGAAGGTTTTCCATAGACTAAAACATCTATTAAAAGCCTATAATTAAAATCAAGCCCATATTTTGCCCAAATCCCATGAAGTATTTAATTAGATACACAAAATAATCTCATAGGCAGCACACACCCATGGGATACTCTCCTTCGACTATGCAGAAAATCCTTATTTTTCAAGTTTTATAAAATAAATGGACATCGCACATACCACTGACATGTTTTGGAATAAAGTTTTTACCTTTGATGGCAGATGTCTAGAATATGATAATCTTTTTTTTTTTTTTCCTAAACAAAATCTGTTTATGCAAGAAAAAAAGATAAAGAGATGAAATGTTTGAGTTGTGAAATTTGAAGGAATGGCAAGTCTTCTAATACTAGTCTATGACATAGCTAGAAAGGTTTAAACAGTTTATTAATCTATATAATCTACCGCAAAGAATAGAGAGAAAAGTTCAGAACCACTCAGTATATCTTGGAATAAAACCAAAATACTTATGAGCCTGTACTCCCTAAAAAAGGAAATGGGATTTTTCCCATGGACTTCTGTTGGTGATGGATCAACCATCAGAATGACTGATCTTTTCACAAGAAAAGAGTTGAAGAACACCAAGAGAGGTATATCATAATGTCTTACTAATTTCAAGTTTTTTACTTGTTAAGCAGTATTTATTCTGTCTGGATAATTTTAAGAGGTTTGAAACTAGAAATGTCTCTTCTCCTGTCTCTTTCATCTCTGCAAATATTCTGAACAATTTTGAAAAGCAGTAAAGAGAGTTTTCATTAACAAAGAGATTTCTAAGGTATGTCAGGGAAATCTCCAAGGAGAGTTTAGTAAATGCTTCTCCATATTTAATAATAAATATTGATTATATAACAGCCAGGTTTCCAGATGCTGAAATGGCAAAAATACTGTTGGCAGCAAATCAACAGTGTTGGAACCCTCCACACTGAATATAGAAAAAATAAAAAAAAAAAAAAAAGTTAAGTGCAGTCATCTTGGGAATCATTTAACTTCTCTAAAAAAATGCTTCAGCCCACTTTCCCACTTCCCCCCCCCCCCCCCCCCTTTTATTATTTCCTGGTCATCAAATTCTCATTGTGCTAGTTAGTGATTGTTTCCAAACAAACTTTTAAATTAAAATAATGGTTAACTTTAACAGAGAAGATATATGTGTGTGCATATACATGTTTGCATATGTATTTATATATATATATATGCATACATACACACATAATAGCTAGGAAATCCTTGGACGATTGCACACCCAGGCATCTTAACTGCCATTCCATTTCAGTTTCACTCAGATTTTTCTTGTACATTAGGAAAGGCAGGATGTGTTTTCCATTAATACTCAAAAAAATCTGCAATTAATATCAGTTTTTACCTCTTTGTTGTTTTATGATGCGAATGAGTTTAAAGAAATACTTCGAAAATCTGAAAATCACTCTATTATTTGCAGTATGTGAGGAGAGCTGGTTATTTAATTTGATAGAATCACAGAACCCTTTTGGTTGGAAGAGATCTCTGTCAGTCACCCAGTCCAAACTTGGTGGAATGGTGGAATAAAACAACTGTAAAATGAAATTGCTCTTAGGGCAACACCAACTTTGTAAGTAATAAGAAATTGTTACTGAAAGGTTTCTCATAAACATATCTTTTAAAAAGGAAGAGATATAAGGAAAAATTGTTGTATCAGGTTTCTTCTTGTTTTGTATTTATTGATGAAAAAATCTATTTAAACTTAACTTGTTCAGTGCCTCATTACGCACAAGGAACGTGACCTAACTAGTGCTGAACAACTTCTGAGAAGAAGCCTGATCGATTTCAAATCCCAGTCATTTAACTACAACCCAAAACGAGCATTGGTGTGCAGTAACGAAGTGACGATACTTACAGTCACAACTATTGATAGGGATCTAGCTAAGTGGGGGGAAAGCTACCTAATGGCATACAAAGAATAAAGAATAGGAATGTACATCTGTGCACAGATGGGAGTTGATCATTATGTTTATACAGTAACTGAAACAAAGGTTGTTTCAATAGAAGTCAAAATGTCTTAAAATAATGTCATGGAAACGGAATTCAAAGATGCTGTGCACATCATCACCTGTTCTATGAGTTTGAGAGACTTCACTGAGTGTTTGTAGTCTGTCCAAAAGCTGAGAAAGTTCTTGAACCTGGCTTTTCAAAGACTGGCAAACCTGCTGCAGAACAGGTTCAATCAAGCCTTCACACGTATAACCAGAGTACTTTTCAAATGAAAATCATACCCCTAATCACTTCTTAACAGTCATTCAGAACCGGAACTACCTGTACCTCTGCAAATAACATTATCCAAAGGTCAGGCAAGTTGAAGTAATTATCCATTCAGTCTTCAGTATTGCACACATTGACATATATTCAGTTTCTGACAAGGTGGGAATGGTCTTTCACCTGAAAAGATGACAGATCACGGAGAAAAACTGTAGACTCAGTTTATTTAATCCTTGAGAAACTCATAATGTTCAAAATAAGTACTGCAATATTCTTTTACCATAGGTATGGCATAGACTAGAAATATCTATGAAGAATACATTAGCATATAAAAATACTTGGCCTAGTATCCCTGAAGAGAGACAATAAATTAATCATTCACAAACAAATGTTAAAACTTATTAGGCATCAGACTGAGGCTATCATATTTTCGACAGAAACACAGGGTGAGAAATCCCACAAAGCACAGCATGAATCATGGTAACAATAGGCTAGGGATACTCAAAATAGACATCTCTGTACATAACTTACATAAGTATTACACATAATAATGACAATGCTAATAATAATGCACTCAGCTGGCAAATAAGAGCTTCCTCTGTGACCTGCAAACCTTACTTCTGAAAACAATCCTGCAAAAGTCAAGCTGAGTACTTCCATAAAAATTTTTTTCTAAGCTTCTGTGGTAAGGATCTGTGTCTTACTCAGTAAAACGGATTAATACAATTTTTTTTTGATTTTGAGAAAGACTTTCGGTGCATCAGCTTTCTTTTGATCTTTTTTTAGAGTCCAGCATCCATAAAATTTTTTTTTCTAAGCTTCTGTGGTAAGGATCTGTGTCTTACTCAGTAAAACGGATTAATATAATTTTTTTTTTGATTTTGAGAAAGACTTTCAGTGCATCAGCTTTCTTTTGATCTTTTTTTAGAGTCCAGCACTAATGATGAGAATTTTATTTCCTGTGTTTATAAGAAAGCTGGTATTAGCCATGTGTCCTTAATTAAAGCTTTAAGATGTATTAGACAAGGGCATGGGCAGATTTAAATGTACCAATTATTCTTTGAAAAAGTTTGAGCATTTTGCACTTTCCTTCTAGTATATGAGCGCAGAGATTTCACAGACAACAAAACCAGCACTGAGAACTTTTCAAATAGGAGCAGCATTCCAAAAGCCCACAGAACAGGAAGTATGGATAATTTTCAATAATTCAGGTGCAGTAGAGAATGAATTTCAGCTGCAAAATCCCCTGCTGCAGGAATCTTCTTAACTTTCTCCAGTCTATGTGGTTTTTCACTCCCTCATCCGATCTTTGTGTTCAGCAGCAAGTGTGAATACTAAATACTAGGGTGGTGAGAACTCCTCCTGTTCTTGGACCACTTCCTTAGAACTGACTCTACGCCATGGGCTTTAGGAAGACAGTCAGGCGCTCGTAAAAATATGAAAATGCTGCTGGTGAAACAAATATAAGGAAAATATTAGCTTTAAACCTGAGCACATTTTTTGACAAAATTAGTCAAAAACTGAACTTCAAATAAGACCAAAAATTTCTGCTTGATTTTAAATTAACACATACATCTTTAGTTTTGTTCTTAGGAAAACTAGATTTGTGTGATTCCATTCTTTCTGTATGATGCTTTAATTTTTATTGGTCAACTTGAACAAAATTTGAACCAAGTCAATGTCTCTGGCTGATCATAAGTAATCTTCCTGAGGATTTTTGTTTAATTTATACTTAGCTACTGAACTAGAAGCACCATTGTTTCCTCCTTCCTCCTCAAGTCAACTGGTTCATGAAACAGATGGCCTTTGCTGACAATGGGTGTTGAGGTGGTAGTTCATTTGTCTGTTATCCTTGACCAAAGTTGTGAAAACACTGTGTAAATATAAATGACTTAAAACAAGCAAACAAACCTAAATGCCCACTCCTTCACTGTTACGAGTTATTTCCTTTTTGAAATTATTCTCACTTATCATGCACTTGCCTTCATCACTGGTGTTGACTTTAGTTCATCTGTCAATAAAAACGGACATGGGGTGGAGATAAGGAAAGAAATCAATACTCCTCTAGATAAATTAACAAGTTGTTATATCACTTCTTGTATTTTGAATAACTTTGCTGTCATCTCTCCAAAGCCAGCAGAAAATACTTTACCAGCCATTAGCTCAGTGTTCTATGGAGTAAACTACTTGCCATAAATTTTGACAGTATCTTCTGTGACAGAAGACAGCAAGAGAGAGGCAATAAACATATTGACACAAATGAAAGTTTAATCTATATCCGAGAAGACCAGTTATAACCATTAGAGTTATGATCATTAAGAGAAATTCAGGAAACCCTAATCCCTTTGTCTGGTTGTATGCACTTCTGTTTGTCTTTTAAATAACTTACCCAATTTCCACATTCATTATTTGCACTCCATTACTGTGAACAGCATAACATGTTTTCCACAGAAAGGCAATGAATAACATAACCTATAGCTCTCCTAAATAAATGTTGGTGTACATATTGATTAGAAGCCAAAACGTAATTACTAAGTTTTTCATAACCTCTGAGAAGAGCCCCCTTGGTTGCTATTACACACAATCAGGTATTTATGAGTAATTAGGGATTGATGAGTTTTAGTGCATAGAATCTGCACCCACCATATGCTTCTTTCATATCTCTAAACTACTGTAAGTTGCCTGGCTTTGACAGAGTAATTTCCATCAGCACAAATGAAAGAACAAGGTGGCTCAGGGACTTTGGACACATCTGTAAGATGTGACGCATTCAATTGCATACTGGCTCCACCTACTAACCAGACAGTCAGTAGGTCACTTTAAATTCATTTAGACATGTAAGCACTCAGTCAGACTTGCTGGTTTAGGCAAAGCCCTGGTTTCATAAGACTATCCACGTCTGACTGCTCAGATATGCTCCTCCTCTTTGATGAGACAGATATGAAGAACAGTTATTTTATGCACACCTAAAGGCAAGGCACAAACTAAAGACAGACACTGCTTTCCAGGAAATATCTTTATTGATTCAATAACTCATTTAATCTGCATCTAAACCTAGAACTAATCACAAAATTTGACTTAACTTGTAATAAAGAGTAACATACATATCCAACTACAAACAAAGAGAAGTTTCCTTATAGCTAGTCCCCCCCCCCTTTTTTTTTTTAAACTGCTTTATACAAGGACAATGAGAAATTAAGCCAGTATCTGAAGACTTCTAATGTCACATATTTGTATTGATCTTAATGAATCATTTTTCCCAAGCCCTTAGCACTTTTTTGTTTTATTTTTGGTCTCTCAGACACTAGAATACTGACACTTCAGAGTAAATTGTCTATTAGTTTTGTAAATACAACAGATGATAAGAGAGATTTGAATTCCAAAAAACAGTTGCATATAACTTCTAGATAATGCTGGACTACACAGTTCAATGTTATTAAAAATTAACTTTTGTTTTAATGGCAATCTAGAATTGCCATCTTAGGCATTAGTTAAGGGTAAAAATCAATTTTCATTAGAAATACCTATTTGCAACTGAGCTTTCTCTGTGTAGAATAAAACTAAGTCTTGTTTTCATCTTTCTACATGCTTGCAGGCCTTCACTGACATAGCGGCAGGGACTGAACAGGGAGAACAGTATCATGGCAGAAGGTGAACACCTCTATCAGGGTGCTGATTTAAGTCAAATCACACTTTTCCCATTGGACTTCTATCTGAGGGGATTTGACAGACCGGAGAAGCCATGCGATACAAAATGAATTCTATAGCTGCTTGAAACCTGAGGAATTTATACTCTGAAGCTGGACAAGAAAAATAGAAAAAGCTAGTTACATTTTTTTCTTTTTCCCTTTTTTTTTTTTTTTTTAATAATAGACCATGGGCAACGGAAGTTACTGTGATACATCAAGGTCTGATCCCTCTCAGTCCTAATTCCATACTCCAATGAATTCAACAGCAATAAGTTCACATACACTATATTCCCCTGCTCAGTTTGGCTTGGACGTGTTTCACCAAGAAACCACCTTTTTGAGTGAAGCTTAGATCTCAGGGCTCACATTAGCTGATAGAATCCATGCTTGCTGAAGTGCCGAGAATTTTAGATAATGTAAATGCCCTAAGCATTTGGTGATAGTAGTGAAAGTTCAGATTGACTTGGGTTTGCAAGTTACTGGATACAATGAAAAAAGCTTGAACAATACTACTTAGTAAGTCCTGCAGAAAATGCTCCTTTGTGTAGTTATGCATAACTAGGAACTTTGAATTGTAAATAGGTATGTGTTAATACCTGAAACACAACCTAACAACAAAAAAGCGCAAATAATACAATGTTATTTCCTTGAAAGAAGATCGCTTTTCCATGTTAACATTAAATGTAATGTAATAAGTATTTTAATACTTTTATTTCTACTTTTTTTGCAATAATACCCATCAAAACACTGGCTGTTACAGCAGTCAGGGAGAAACAAGGCACAGAGGTACGGGCAGAAGGAAGGTAGTAAATCCAGGATGCCCCTTCCCCGTGAAACTTATCCATTTCACCTTCACAGCAATAGGAAAAAAATGTGATTTCTAAATGCATCAATAAGATAAGTCCAATTTTTTGGCCCTGTGTTGCCCCTGAATCCCTTATTTTTATGGCAGGCTGTGATATTATCTGTCGCACTGCAAGACAGAAAATAAGAGGGCTGTCAGGATGACGTGCATCTAAAAGCAATAGCTTACCATTAAATGAAAGACCTTCCTACAACAATTTAAAATATTTTCTCTTTTTGTTGTGTTTTGTTTCATATTGTTTTACTTGCTGATATGCTCTGATGGAAGGTGAACAGGGGAAAAAAATACTTCTGCACATCAAATCCAAGCAGTTGCACTGTTTGTGCTTATGTACAGCTGAGCAATATGAAGAAGCAGTCAATATCTCACACGGTGATTCTGCCCCCAGTACAGAGACAGCATCAGTGATCCCACCCAGACAGACTGCCGAACACTGAAGGTTTACATTAGCTGCTTTCCCAAATGCAGAAATTTTACAAGAGCACTAAGTCCGTGGGCTAAAAACCTCTTGCCTCATTAGAAGAATTAAGGACAATAACTAGATGCTGTCCAACTTTTTAATGCAAAAATTGTAATGAAAATGAAGAGAGGAAAAAAACACCCATTTTATAAATAGAAAGAACCTAACTTTGCAAATAAAGGCATAAAATGAGTTGGGTGCATATAGATATGTATCTGTATAATATATTTTGTTTGGGGGATTGGACAACAAGTCATATCAGAAGGGAATCTCTAAACATTCAAACCCCATGGAACATAGTAAACACTAGTTAAAATCCATGTATATTTTGTACTATATATAGCTCTGCATAATAGAACCAAACTGCACAATAAACATGAACTGTACTTCCATAGTACAAAATATTTACAGTAGTAAATGGAATACTGATACAACCCTTAGTAATCCCTTGGGTTTCAGCACATGTTAAAGATTAAGTACCGAGCAACATATTTATCTGATTATTAAATATTTATCTTCTCTCCCTTAAAGGAAAAATAATCCATTTTCCCTGAAGCAAAAATATTTTGCTTTGAAAGCACTTGTTTTCATTAATGTGATTTTAATGCTTAATTAAAAATGAGGGGTTTATTTGCATGAATTACATGTCAGAACTGTAGAAATAAAAATAACTGTCACCAAACAAAATGGAATTTTAGTTGCAATATTAACCGGATCCAAATTATGTGATACTTCAGTCGCACTACTGAGTAAATTCAAAATTAATCCAATGGCATAATTTTGCTTTAGATGTCTAGCATACAAAAGTAATTAGATAGAGTTTGAGATTTCAAAAACATTCAGACTTGGCCTAACTCTTAATCCTCAATAAGTCAGTGATAAACTAGCCATAAGCTCCAGTGGAATCAGAATTAAGCTGCTGATTCACTTAGGCTTACCATGTATAGAATGCAATCACTTTTTCTCCCTCCCTCTGTCCCCCTAAAACCCATCAGACATATACATTTTGGGAACCGTGTTTGTAATAATAGAACACCAAAATTCAGTTCCAGGTATATGGATCAGTGTGAGCAGGAAGACAGGACAAAGTGTTAGGCCATGTTAATGTAGGGGAGAAAATATTGCAGTAGTTGGATGTACTTACCAATAATTTGTTATAACATAAACTGTGAAAAACTCATATTAAACTCTCTTTCTTACAAACACTACCAAAAATTTGGACCTTTTCTTAAAATGCTTTACATACAATGAGTTTTCATGGCACCATTTAATTTCTGTGACACATACACTGCACTGATGTATATTTGTATTACATAAGATAGGACGTGTAAATTGCAGGTTGAATTTTGGTAACCATAGGAAAACATGATAGATAATTTTATAGGAAAAGAAGAGGAGTTTATGTAATAGAGACCACAACAGAGCAAGCAGCAGGTACCATTTTATGGGGCTTTTTTCTTTCACTTCAGATATTTGGTTTGGGGGTTTTTTTTCAGTTCCTCTGACAGCAGAGCATAATATTGCATACCTGCAGTAACTAATTATACTATTTTTCCTGGTATTAAGCACATTACTCAGTCTTCTGGACACCTGTAACTTACAAGTCTGGTTTCCTGAAAACAAGAATGGTCTACAAGATTATGCTGATAATCACCTCACACATTGAAGTAAAAACAAAATTCCCTATCTCCACAAGATGAACTTGGTAATCACCACAGTGTGTGCTAAACTTTTTCAAAGTGGTTTGTTAGTAAATAATGGAGACATCTATATTTTTAATTTTCTTTAGAAAGTAAATTTACATTTGAAGAAATGTAAATCATTCTCAGGTTTGACCAGCTTTCCTCCAGTAAATGCTCCAGTAAAGCTTTACTTGGCTTTTGTCACTCAGAGGTGGTTGGAGGTTACCTGCTACAGTCATAGCAACATGAAGGAAAAAAAAAAAAAAAGAAAAAAAAAAAGAGGAACTAACAAAGGCTAGAACACTTAGCACACTATCCTTCACTGGGGAAGATGCCATTCTAATAGAGACATTCCTAAAAACCAGGATCCATATGTGTGCAATATCTGAATTCACAGTTTGGATGTGGATGCAGCCTATATGTGTGTGCAAACTGGCAGTCTGCAAAATACCTACTGTGCAATCCGGTCTTGCAGATGTGTAGGAGGTATGCGAACGCTTTTGGGAATGTAAATCTACCTCTTTTTGCCAAGCGATGTTCAGTATTGAAAACCTGTTAGGTATTACAAAACTAGACTACGAAAGTCCCTGTTGACATAAGACAGCAAAGGAAGATGAACAGAGCAGCAGAATGCAGGGGATGGCCCAGGACTGAGTCTGTGAACTCACCAGCGCTTGATGAGCTCACCTGGGAGTACCTTGCCTTGAGAGAGCCAGTATCACATATAGGCGATATAGTATCTGCACAGCATTGCAAGGTGCTGCAAGTACAGTGGTATCAGTAAGGCAGAAAGACACTATTTTCACCTCCCTTCATGCTGGTTGGTGGAGAACTCAATAATAAAAAGTTTGATTAAAGTATCTTTTTTTCATTTTACAGTATTTTCATCTTAAAGGCCACAAGTCTTGATGTCCCAGAGATATGCAATATTGCTTACAGTAATTAATTCTAGATGTTTACTCAGATGAAGAATGCCACATGGGTTAAAGCTACCAACTCAGTTTATGGCTTCGGAAGGCTGCTTATTGTCTGTTTATGTCTTCTGTGAAAATACATAACTAGTACAGTTAAAGCTAATCTCAATACAGTCTTCTCAAAATTTATTCATTTGGTACTTGCGATTTACTCTGTAATCTGCTCAATCTTCTTTTTCTTAAGGGCCCTGCTACTTCTTTTATTTAGTTTTGTTGTCTACTATGCCATTGCTTTACAGAACATAAAGATATCACCAAGAGAAAAATCAGACCAGTGTAAATAATAATTTTAGAAAGGTGTTTTGTTATTTATAATAGGGCACCTTGTGAATTTTCACATGGGCTATATCCATCTCACTTCAGCAGATGTTGCTGATCCTCCTAGAGGTATTCTAACTTTCATTGCTTTATTTTCTGAGTAACCAGATGCCAAACCACAGAAATATCAAATTCTGGTGAAATGTATGTCTACTTCAGTCATCAGAATACAAATAACTAATCTACACCAGCAGGGCATAATTAAAGATTGAAGACTGCAGGCAAAACCCTAACTGATCCTTACTTTGCAGTTCTTCCAAACATATAATCCCTTTAGGAAGAATGACTTCAAGGTCTACACTCTGCTTGACTCTGTCACTGAATTGCTGAGTGACTTTCCCTTCACTTTAATTAGCTGCCAAAAGGGTTTAACAGAGAGCTGTATAAGTATGGACAAATGCAACTGGTATGATCGGAAGGCAAGGAAGAGGTTCAATATGAGGGGAAATTAAATAGGCTACAAATCTTCCCCTTCATAAAGACTGGGAAGGAGATCTAAAAGTTGCTAGAGATGCAAATAGCAAATGGATGTGTATTATCTTTCTCAAAACACAGGAACATGAGCTAATTCAGTGAAACCATCAGGCAGTAGGTTTAAACCAAAGAGTACTCTGTCATGCAACCAATGCACTTGCCACATAATGGTATGAAGATAAAAGTCTATACAGATTCCAAGAGGGATTAGAAAAATTCAAGATTTTAGAATTTAGAAAAGTTCAAGATACCCACATTTTCTGGAAGCTGGGGAAACATGACCTGAGCTATGACTCTAAAAATCCAGCAGTCCCTTCTGTTGGAATGAGATGCTAAAATAAGCTAACCTTAGATCCTGTCTTCTGTGGCAGTTACATATTCAGTAAAACGTTTATCACATCATCTGGTGAAATTTTACATTTTCATGAAGGAGAGGAACTTCTGGTAGCGGTTTAAAAAACGTTACAGAAACGTAAAGGGAAGTAATCACTGGAATGTAACACTTTCTTTACCTTCTGAACTGTTTTTATTCTTTTAGTTTGTGTGAAATTAGCAAGTATAATGTCTGATCAAATTCACTTTTTGATCTGTATAAGCACTGTTGATCATAAATTGATACAGGAAAAGGTGTTAATTTTTTTTTTTTTTTTTTTTTTGTATATACATGTAATCTGGACAGTAGAAGCATGTGGGACCTAATTAGCACACTGTACTTTGTACCTAGGGATGTCAACAGAAGGCAGAATATATACTTAAATAATGCAGAGAATTTGCTATGAAGACTGCAGTCACGGATTTCCACTCTGGGAATGACTGAACATTGTGAAATGCCTACAGGACTGCAACGAAGAAAGGAACAACATGCTTGACTTCAGTTTCAAACTTAAGTCATACGCAATCAGAAATTAAAAAAGAAAATTAAACAAAACAAAGCAATTACTCAATTGTGTCAATACACTTGACCAAAATAGGGCAAGGATAAAATCCTATGAAACATCAATAAACCTGCATAATTTTTTTCATCTAAAAAAAAAAAAAAAAAGGAAGAAAAATTAATTGCTAATCTGTTTGAGGGTTTACAAGTCTGTTAGAAAGGAAAAGAGTGACTGCAAGAATCTAGTCCATTATGAGTAACTGCAAATATATACTCCTGGCAGACTTTCAAATAACTATGGGCTTTGTACCTTTTTGTAATCTCATTTTTTAAAATATGCCTCATTCATTTTTAATTAAATGAACTGCTCAAACTTCTGTATTACAGTTTCATTGTTAGATTCCTTTCAGTTCCTTCTGAAAAGTTTAAGTCAGTTTAGGCAAAGAAAGCTACCTTTCATCTCTTGGTGATACCGATACCCACAAAGTCCAGATAGATACAAAGGGAAGTTTCACTTGAACTTGCTCACATTGGCACCCTCAAATGTGAAGATCTTTGGCACTGGCAGAGCTTCTACATGTTCCATTCTTCCACTGGGGGCGTTTTTTCACTCTGTGAAAAAGTACCATGTGTTACTCCGTCATCACCCTGGGTCTGCTTGCCAAACAGAATTCTGAATCCCTTGGTAAAAAATATAATTCCTCAGCAATTAGGGCTTCTGCTACAGCAGGTGCTGAGGATAAGGTGCTACAGAAAGTAATCATGGTCACTGTTAGCACTGGGTGCCCCAAGCAGCATGTTGCTAGCCTCTGCTACTGATCAAGTAAATAAATTAGATTTTTATTTGAAAGAACTTAGGAACAGGAATTTCTAAGGCATCACTGAAAGCATATATTAAAAAGGAACTAATCTCAGTATTGAGAAATCTAGAAGATTAGTCCTAGATCATTATTTTCACTTTCCACAGATGATCTAGTTAGAAAGCATTGTAACAGATATTACAGATAAAATTCTAGTATGAAAAAGAGATTATCAGTTAAACTTCAGACTACAAATTAAACAGATCTCTGTGAGACCCTTTGCCTTTGGACAAAAGCCTTCCATTCATTTAGTAAAGATAAAGGCAATAAAATGTATCTTCAAACCAATGAAATATGTTCATTAGCAAGATACTACTAAGGCTTATACTATTAGTAGAAAGCCTGTGCTGCCTCTAATATGTCATGTGTTTAAAATAATTTGATTTCCTAATTCCAGTAGCACTCTAGAAAAATTTGAAGCAAAATATCTTTCATGTACAAATACTCAGCTCAGATTTTGGTAACTACATTTAACCTCAAAACACTTGAAAAACTATTATGTGTTTTAACTTCTAGCACTACAACACCAAAGCACACAAATGTGCTCCTGTGCACCCAATACAGTGGTGGGGGAAGGAAGAACTCATCAGCTTAAAATAAACATTTCAAGCATTCTCTTTACTAGTCTGAAGGGAAAGTTGGAGCTTTCCATTGAAAGATTAAAGAGCAGAAAAGACATTGTAGGAAGATCATTCCTCCACTTAGACATGACAGATGATAGACCATGTGCCAGTATAATAAATAATTTCTAGTACGGGGAATACACTTAACATCTGAGCAACAGAGATGTAACTTACACTGTCAGATCATGGAAGCAAGACAACAAATTAAGAGTACCTAAATAGTAACAGAGAACAGACAGAAGTAGTTAAGGATTTTATCATATGACGCCAGTGCTAGACCTTTTGAAGCCAAATGTGGTTATCTCAGATGAAAGTATTATTTTTATGAATCTAATCGTCGAATAATGGCTACAGAGATGGCAATTTATAAATTATTTAGCTGTCTTGCATTTTTAAGAGCTTCTGTTTTCTTATAGCTTCATCTTCTTAATCAATGATGAGGCCATGATTTACAATATGTACTGCTCCCTAACAAAACTAATAACATCCTTATAGGACAAGGGACTGCAAGCTGTTTCATTGACTTTAGTAGGAGAAATACCATGCCTCACATGATTTTAGATTTGCATCTTATTGGAATTTGGTATCTGACTGACCTTAAAAAGGTCAGACAGGTGCCTTAACAGACACCTTCTGATGCAGACCTTTGGCTCTGACCCTCACTCCAATGACCTTAGATGATTAACATTAGTTTGGACGTGCTGGTCCTTAACAAATTAAAATTCTCATTAACAAATATTTTGGATGATATTGGAATTTTTAGGTATTCTAATTTTTTTAATTAGAAAATATTCAGGGAAACTTTTATTAATTATAGTTCAAGTAGTCAGAAGTTTGGTTTGTTGGGGGTTTTTTGGGGGGTTTTTTTTGTTTATTTTTTACTTTCCTTCAACTTCTCCTACACCCTCAAGGCTACTTTTTCTAAGTGTGAACATGTCACATTTCTCCTCTGAAAATAGATACCATTTCTACTCCTTCTCCTATTCCTCACTATCACAAATACAATTATTTTCGATAAGACAGCTGCTTAGCCTTGATATCTGGTATATCCTCAAAATGATTATAATGTTAATTTAGAATCTTCTTATCTTTTGAAACTATATATTAAAAATAAATA